>NW_019733848.1:330184-355674 GCF_002891405.2 Cryptotermes secundus
CCCCCCCTACACTCACAAACATAAAACTCAGCACACAGTACAGCAGACAGCACACGTAGTAAAGAATAGCAGCGGCACGCACACAGAAAGACCACACAGGGTAAGTACAAATAACAATATACACACATTAGAAAACACCACATACATAAGATAGTAATACAAATATATTTGTATATTACAGATAACACCTATACAGTGTGGAAACAAGAACTAGCCGCTGCAGCACTTCAAACATAGGGCGAATAACCCTAACAATTTTAAAATTTTAAAATTTGGACAAGAATTTTTAAAATTTGGACAAGAATTTAAAAGTTTAAAATTAGAACTAAAGATTTCATTATGGTGCTATTACAATAAACTCAAAATTAACGTGTGTGAAGTAATCTACGGGTGGACAGCTATCAACGAAGTAGAAGTTGATAATGACAGGGAGAGTGTTTTAGATGTTAAATTTTGAACTGGGTGCAGTGTGACAGCGACGTAAGCGTTATACACCTGATGATGGCCGTCTGAGGCCGAAACATGTAGTGTAGGGAGCAAGATCAAAGACACAAGAATATATTGTTTGCACTTGAGACGGAGGTTATATCATTTATCGTATGGAGTGCAACAGGATGCTTAAATATAATATTGTAACCAGTAATGACATTTGGAGGACATTTTCACAGATGGAAAATCATTGCTGTTTCTGATCATCAGTCAAGAGCCTTGGCACAAATTTTGCTGAGACCCGATGCATTCCTAAATCTTCCATAAAAATCGTGTGGCACGAACCAAAGGATATTTCAACCCCTTCTGCGACTTCTTGGTCAGTCATTTTATGATATCTATGGATGACATTCTTCACCTGGGCAATCAGAGGTTCGGGTCGTACAGCTGATGGTCAGCCAGCCCACTCATTGTTGTCCAATAAAATTCTTCCATTTTTAACATATATGAACCATCCACAGGTCCTTGATTGACTCAAAGCATTATCACCGTAAGCTTCGTGCAAGACGCTATGGGTTTCTGCAGCTTTCTTTCTTACTTTTAAACAGAATGTAACACAAATTGTTTGCTTCTTTACCAACTCCATACTAAACGTGACAACAACACATTCTGTAAGATTCGAGGCTTTCACGGTGGTGACTATGAAGAAAGCAGTCTTCTGGGATTTGGCACTGTATATGTGGTGTTAACCGACGTTTCGGAGGAACGTCGGTTAACACCACATACACACAGTGCCAAATCCCAGAAGACTGCTTTCTTCAACAACATATTCGATCACAAAAATGGTTCTAAGAACTAAATGGAATGTTTGCTTCCTTGGAACAAGACGGTTATGTAGCTAATGATTAGGTTTCAAGGTCAATCAAACAACACCTAACATGACCAACGTACTGCTGATTAATCGAAATATTTCAGGAACTTTTTGAACACACCATACATGATGAAAGTTTTGTATGCATGTGTGGTCTTCTGGGTTGACAGCATTTAGTTTGGTAAATGGTTACCAGTGTTTATATGGCCACGCCATAGCTCAAGTGGTTAGTTGCTGGCTTTCCGCTGCAGCGGCCCAGGTTCGATCCCGGGTGTGGTCAAGTGGGATTTGTGGTGGGCAAAGTGGTGCTGGGGCAGGTTTTCTCTGAGAACTTCGGTTTCCCCTGCCAATCTTCATTCCATGCCAATCTTCATTCCACCAATTGCTCCACAATCACCCTCACCTGTCATCTGGGGCTGGTACAATAGGCCAGAAGTGACCGCAGTACAAGGGACTTAGTCCCACCCCACTAGCAATAAAAAGATAAAATAATACCAGTGTTTTGGAGAACGAGCTGCTTCCATCTTCAGAGTAGAAGTACTATAAATTTCTTGAAGATGGAAGCAGCAGACTGCTCCAAAATGCTAGTAACCACCTATGATGCTACATGGTATCATTAGCCAGATGACCAAAGTATCAATTTTTCCCTGCTGTGAAAACTTCAAAACAGTACTTACCAAACCCTGATTGATAAAATACTCAAACAAATAAACTAGTCCCAGAGGTATCATGTATACCAGGAGTGGAGGAATTGACTTAAACTTCTCTATTACAGTGAGCAGCTGAGCTGATTCAACTGCTGAAGTTTCTGACTCGGTTACTGATGCTGATGATGGCCGCTGCTGTGTCTTCTCTTCGTCAATATTACTACAATGAATTACTGACCTCCATGCGTGCAGTCGTGAACCAGGAGTTCGAAGCAAAAACCAGAACCTGGAATGAATACAGGCTGTTTGGAGCAACCCATGTTCACAAGCACTACTGCAAGGGAATACAGATAAAGAAAAGTCTCTGAAACTGGAGAACTGACGTCATTTTCTACAGACACTATAAACTGCCCAGTATACAATTTCACACTATCAATCCACAGAGAAACATGGAGACATAACAAAATACACTGTCACACCTGATCCTCGATGGAACAAATGGCTAGATTCATGCTCCAGCATCTTTATTACAGGTTAAAATACTACTGCAACCTTCATGAATTACAATTTTAGGAACAATGAAAGAAAAAATATAATTACAATGAAACCAAACATGATGTAGGTTTTCCACCATAAACCCATATGAAATTTCAATGTCTTAAAGTTGGGTCTGTTATGGAGGACAAAGTCCATGTGACAAAAGAGACAGAGAAGGCTTAGATACTTTGGTTATCTAAACCTTAAGGTAAAAAGATCATTATGCCATGTACCACCTTCCAAAATCTAAATCTGGGTAAGTCTATACAAGGTCAATAAGAACCATATACTATGTAGTAACAATACAAAATGTGCATTAAAATTTAATTTTGTTCATTCCAAAGTGCTACTCACGTGGCAGCCATAACTACAGGAACTATCAACATCAGCAACAGAGAGTCTGCTGCACTGAGGCCAAGTGAAGTGAGCCCAGCATAAGAACTAGCACCCAGAATTCCTGCAGCTCCTGTTCCAGAAGACCATGTTGATATTACATTCCTGAAAGCAACGCAATCAAACATTTCATTGGATTTAATACATTCATACAATAATCTCACATGTTGGTGATTGGACACAGGGTTTTCATTGGTAATTGGACTTACTGGACTCCTAGCTACAAGTAATTACAATGTTCTCATCAATTCATGTACTCTACTTTGCATTACAGCACATGCTAAGCATTCTCATTACACTATGTTTTCAAGAGCTGTTGCCTGGTAACGACTTGCAAAAGGGAGATTCTTCAGTTTCTGTGCTCATGTCATTAGTGGCTGGTGAATGTCTCACACCTATCCCCTTGCTCCAACTGTCCAACTGTCAGAGTCAAAGTTACTTTACAACTGGTGGTTTACCGCCAATCAGTTCGTCTCGGCATCATGCCTCTTGATAATCATGAACACGGTTCTTTCTTAACTGAACCCTTACAGTCAGTCCATGTGTACCATTCTCTCTGATTAGAGGATGGTTTTGTCTCTTCTGAATATGCTTGGCCTCTGTCAAGTGTACATATTGCATATATAGCATGATATTAAAAATTTTTTGTTGTACAATATATACAAGTCCTCTGTCAGTCCAGGTTCTGCAAAGCAGATAATGCTTATCTTACTTACCTCATGTTACAATGGCAGCCTACTCACTTGAATGGTCATAAGCTTGACCGTCACCAAGTTTAAGCCTCTTATATTTTCTATGTCTGGTTTTGCCTTGTTCTGTGGTGCAAACATGGTCGCTCTCATGATTTTGAATCACTTCTGCTTGTCACCTATATAATTTTGTTATATAATTATATACACATGGAAGTTGAAAGCTGTGTGCAAATCCTGGACCATTGTGCACCTTGGAAAATTATTTCCAATTGCTTGCATAATCTTATTTTGTGCAAGCAGCAATTTTAAGAGGCAGGTGGCTACCTATTTAATTAGGTGTCTGCCGCTAATTCCCAGGCAGGGCAAGCATAAGTCATCACCAATCTAATCAGTGTCTTATGTGGGGCTAGTTTAATGTTGGAACTTAAATGCTCACTTCTGAGCAGAGAGCAGATTCTAATAATTGTTCTGAAGGCATTCGTTTCAATCATTTCTATGTGTTGTCCCCATGTAATCCTCTTATCGAAGATTATATCCAGATATTTTACATGACTGATGAAGGGGATATTCCATCCATTAAATGTAAGATGAACCTCAGAGGGCTAAGTCTATGAGAAAAGTAAATAGCCTGAGTTTCATCTTCATTGATTCTTACATTCCAGCGTTCATTTCATGTCTGAATAGCACTGAGATCTCGCTGCAGCTTTCTGAGAACATAATCCTCTTTTCAGTCTGTCGCATATATACAGATGTCATTAGCAGAGAGACCTACACAGGCATCGGAGATTGTACAGAAAACACTACTTCCTACAATTCTTCCACTGTCGCATGCCTATCTGTTGACAGGGAAGCATGTGTATCCAGCCACTGCCACAATGGATATGTAATCATGTCACAATACATACCGCAAGAATATCGTGTAGCCACTATGTGTCAAATCAACCTCAGAAAAAAGGTCATTCAGTGAATCTGATTTTTAACAAACGGGAATTTCTGAAGTAGAAGAACTTCCATTTGTGCAGTACATGCTGCTGTTCCTTTCCAACATATCTTGACTCCTGTTAATAAATTATTTAAAAAAATAATCAATAATTTCTGAGCCACATGGCATAATATTACTTCCATTTTAAAAGTTAAGTGGACACTCAAATTCTGACACTGAATCATAAAATGTCAAGCTTGAAATTCTGCATGCTGTTTTTGCATAATACAAATTAAACTGATCTGTTATTAGTGACACAAATTCTTTAAGTTTTGCAAAGGTTATTTCCACAAACATTAGTGCTTCTGAAAAAAAATGATACACAAACACACACATATACAGAGAGATTCATCCACCTGTCTTCAGCCTTACTGTGCCTACTGGTGAGTACATCACCGCTGAAATGCAGGTTCTATCAGCATGCAGAAGTGTGTTTAACAAAACCAATCTACTTACTGCGCTATTACAGTAACTACTGAAAGAGCTGTCCTCTGATACGGGAACCACTTCATACTGACAACATGTTGTGACATGTCTGCTGAAAGCCAAAACTGTGAAGCCAGCACAGACAGCCAATGTTAGGTAATGGCTCAGTAAATGTCATGTGACAGTGGCCATGTTTATGTATGCAACAAGAGAAGAACTGCTGGAAGCGCTGTTTACTGTGCAGTCCATGCCAAGGCTAGATAATGAGGAACAGGTGCCATTAAGGGACAGTCCTGAGTCAGCAGTTCTTGAGCCATAAGGGAGGGAGGAATAGCCATTGTCAAAAGACCATAACCAGATAATGACTAGACTGTAACAAGCTGAGAACACTACTGTGGTTTATTGTGATGTGTGCATTGTTTTAGTTAGTTGTAATTCTGAGTTGTAAGTGTGCAATAAATCCAAGTACCAATCCAAACCCCTTCTATAGTCACTCAACACGTGACAGTATTTAGAAAAACACGAAGTAGAGTAATATTCTGGGTTTGTCCTTCTGGAACCAGATGTAAATTTTTCTTCTTCAGCTAGGGCTCCAAAATTCTGTCATAAAGTAAGGTAGCCCTCTGATCAGACATCTACAGTGCACTGACACCAACTTCAAAGTTGCATAACAAGATGTGATGAACAACGTCACAATGGATGATCTCTTGGGGTATGGAGTAAATGAGAACTTCATGCTGACAACACCAAACCAGCACCTCACAGTGAAAGCAATGAAGAAAGATAAACAAAATCTTGATATGACTGACAACTACATAAAAACTTAGAAAAGCCAGTGCAGAGAATCAAACACAACTACCCATAAGAGACACAACAACCAATAAGTACGCATACACGGAGGAAAATCCTTGGAACTCCTCAATGACATTAACATTGAATAATGAAATGAAGACCAGTGCAGTGTACACTAACTTAATTGCACAACAATGCACATAACAATTTCTTCATAGCAATTTTAACTTTGTAATTTTACATATAAGCTTAGAAATTAAGCTAACACAGATACTGCCCAGTGTCTAACAGAGAAAGAGCAACTTTGCTACTAAGAATGTAATGAAGCCTGAGAATGATTACTATGGTTGATACACCTTGCTAAAATAAAATACTGCATATGAACACTGAACACCTGTGTACAAATGTTGCACAGAGAGTACACAGGCGTACCAGTTGTAAAGATGCTCAAATACAACATTTCATTTGGGAAATGGAACTATGGATTTAGTATGAAGGATTTTCTTTATCTTAGCGTTGTGTGCCTGAGGATTTATACAACCATCTGTAAGAATTAAGGTTTTATCAATCATAAGAAGATGCTGACAATCAAATTTTCCATAACACGCATTATTAAAAAAACTACAAAATCTAATTCTCAAATTTATGAATACATGCATTTCTCAATAGTACATACCACCATGATTACACAAGCACACAAAGAACACTCACAGGAGAGTGACTGGCCAGAAGAATAAATGGCTGATGATTCACTTGCTACTTGATCATATTGGCAAATGATTAATGATTCATTTGCTACTCAATTAAGATGGCCTAGTTACTGCTTGTGCATTAAAAGCTGATCACTGGTCAGAATCTGGATCTCTGAATGAGCAGTACTAAATCTGTAAATGAAGTGATTAACCATTTACAAGTACTACAATCTTATTAATCTCTTCTGTAAACAAACTTGCTTATTCATTCATAATTTATTTAACAGTGTAGCCAAAAGCCTGGAAAAGTGAATTCCACCATCAAGTGACATTGCATACCTATGTTCAGTTATCAGCACAATCAACCTGTGAGATATTATGCCTGTCACTTATCACAGTTCCAGTTGTCTTTCTAGAATTCTATTCCCTCTAGGCTTGTATGTTATAATCTGTTTTCATATTGCTTCCATTCCTCTTACATGCTGTTTCCAATCAGTTTGGTAATTCTGCATCAATCTGGTGATTACCTATAATTATGATCGGACAGCATACAACATGCAGTGCTGCTCATAAGTTTGCGGTCTGATATTGTTCTATACTAATCAAGATAATGCTCAAGTGTGTGGACCGAATTAGAACAGCGACTAAAAAATTGACACATATTTCACTGAAGTGCATCTGTCAAATAAATATACATGCCAAATTGCTTGCACTATTAAACAATAACAAATTATGTGGGTCCCACATCACCATAGCATGGTATATCCTCAGGTTGTGGATCAACGAGGAACACCCAAACTATGGAGGGTACCTGAAAATATGTTGAATAATCATCTATGGCTAGCAGACAGTGAATGGTCTTCAGCTTGGGTGTTAGTCAGAAGGCTACAACATTTCACACAAAAAAAAAAAAACATACAATATTGCAAAGGATCTTGAATTTAGACACATTTTTTGGCATCCTACAGTCAGGATTAGATTCAGATGACTCTGGACAGCTATTCGGTCGTGGCCCGTCATGAACCCACGGTTTCCATAAAAGTGAGGAATATCTTGATCAGGTGGGTGACCATTAGCTTTTCAAGCAGGACACTGCTCCAAGGTCTTAGTAAGTTATGCAACAGTTAAAGTTAGTACTAATAAATATTGTGATGTGCCGCCTGAAAGCTGGAATATCGGAGTCAGACTGACAATGGCTCGGTAGTCACGTTTCTGCTACAATATGAGCAGCAAATGCATTGTTGTCTGGGTGACAATTAAACGTTACCACATAACATGTACATAGGCAGACTGTTTTACCATGGAAATTAAAACCAGAACTAGTTCAGTTCCTGCGGTAACAAATGGCACAATGGCACAAGGAAGAGACGCGCTAGACAGCAGCTGCAAAGCAAGAGGGAATTCGCCAAGACCTATGAAAAGACGGCTGGACAGGAGACCGTAAAGCGATTTGCTGGATCTCCTGTTGGATTACAAAAGATCAGGGATTGGACATTGTGGAGGAGCTGACCACCTCTGAAATGGAAAAAGAAACTGCTCACAGAGCAGGACCGGTAATACAGAAGTACCGGCCAATCGGCATATTTTAAATCCAGCATTTGAAAAGAGAAAATCTTTGGATGATGATGATGTATCTTGACAGACCTTAACCTCATCAGAGTGCCACTCGGGACGAGCACACTTAAGGTAGAATGAACACCGCAAGAAGAAAAAGAAAAAACCCAGGCTACAGGAAAAGAACATTCCACAGGCAGAAACCCTCAGGAGAGAAAGAACAGCGATACACTGTTAGGCTGTTTGGGATGGACAGACTTAAGGAGGAAGCAATGTGATGTGCCACCTAAAAACCAGAATATCGTAGTCTGAGCGGTTGTCCTTTGCTAGACAATGGCTTGGTAGTTATGTTTCTGCTACAATAAGAGCAGCAAATATATTCTTGTCTGGGTGGCAATTAAACATGTTCGCGTGACAACGCGTACATAGGCAGATCATTACCACTGAAATGAAAGCCAGAGTTCATTCAGTTCCCATGGTAACCAACACGCTAACTACCACTGCTGAAAATGCAAAACAGAACCCTTGAACATGGTGTCTTCTAGACCGTCCGACTGTCAAATAGAACAGACTGAGTGGACAGAAGAAACAAGCAGAGCAGAGCAGAACAGAGGA
This sequence comes from Cryptotermes secundus, assembly GCF_002891405.2. Lineage (NCBI taxonomy): Eukaryota > Metazoa > Arthropoda > Insecta > Blattodea > Kalotermitidae > Cryptotermes > Cryptotermes secundus. The sequence continues at coordinate 338,815 of NW_019733848.1, forward strand.
GACACAGAAGGCAGAAATGAACTAGGGGCAGACATCGTTCCAGCAAGCAGACGTTGAAATCCTTGTTTCAGGTCTTGTTTGAGTGTCATAACTATCTGTAGTTCTGCCTGGTGGAATTTCTCCAACACATCACTTCATCTAATCTGGAACCCATTAATTACTTGTCACTAACTAATTATTGCATTACCTGATATCAATTAAGTACTTACTTATCAAATACTGAACTGTAGGAAAGTAGTGTAACTTCTCCTAATCCAGATCCCAAGGATGTACATGCAACTCCAAGGACTGCAATCCATTCTCTTGTAGAAAGGGCTACCAGCAAGAAGCCAACTGCAGCCAGCACAACTACCATCAGCATTCGTACACTACAAAATTAATAAAGAAACTTATATTGAGTTAAAAAAAGCTCAGCTTACTTACTTCAGTAGACACTTGACTTGTGCACTGAATGTGCTGATATCTAAACGGGCTCAAACAATACAGTCCATGCAGAATATTTACCTGATTTGTTCTGAGGCTGACATGACCTACAATTAAAGAACATGAAATAAAAAATCTCTCATTAAAAGTGTTATAAGATATTCTCATTAATGCATTTACAGAAACCTTGTTACCACATTAGCTTGAATATAAGGTGGGATTTTTGCAGAAAATGTTTCTTAGAAAGAGGGCCTACCTCATTTTCAGGTCTTTCAGAATAAATATGAATATGATAAGGAATTCTAAGAGCTAATTCTAATGATATTTATAACAATACATAGAATTATAGTTAGGGTATTAAATTTTTCTTTCTTTTTATTTCTTAACAGCATAGATTTTATTTATTTTTGCTTATAACAGTCAGAACTAAATGACATATGCGTCACAAAAAAGGGGGTCACGTTATATTCGGGCTTGTATGGTAGGTACTACTATAATTTCACAATTACTGGATATATCACCATAAAATAATGAAACTAATCAGATGTAACGAATACATGGTACATCCTTGCTTCTACAACAATGACAAAGCTGATCCCTCAGCTATCCCACCACGGTTCTTCCTGTGCAGGAAAATCCCACTGCAAATATAACACCCTTTTCCATGTAAAAAGTAGTATTAATCATGAGTTCTATATTTCCACTTCATAACTTTTTTAATGCATTCATTGGCAAAAGTGATTAATTTGATTAATCAAAAATGATTTACTATTGCCGACCCTGCAGTTCAATTCACATTACAAAGCAAAAACCTTACTGCACACTTGGAAAGTTTTATAACTCTGATATACAAACTGATATATTGGGTTTTTGGACTTTATCCATCGTCCTGGTTTTTAAGATAACTAATAAAAACACGACGTTTCGGAAACTGGATCTGTTTCCGTCCTCAGGTGAAGGAAAACACCTATTCTGTTGGGTCCGTTAGAAAGAGCTAGCCTCAATCACTGGACCANCATCGTCAGAATCCTATAGTAACTTCTCATATACAAAGGTTGTCACCAACAAAAACAGAAAGTATGTGCAACAGCAAATTGCGGCAGTGTTCCAATATCAAATATGGTATACTGACACAGTAGTGCCCAGTAGTTGCCTGTAACAAATATGCTACCATATTTTCCAGGACAATTACCAAAGTGTCTAACTTATAGAAGACTGCTTGGACAATAACAACAGGATATGTAATGTGATTCCTTTGAACCATGGCAGTTCAACTGAAAAAATCTAAAATATTACAACCAGGAGAAGCCACCTTTTAAAGTAAGGAGGGCATACTTGTCCTTGCTGTCCAATTGGTGAATATGGCATGAACTCCTAATTCAGCAGACACCATAGATGTTACCAGCAATAGGGTAGGAAAACAGGGAGGAAGCCAAATGGCATTATTCATTATACCTATACACATGGTATGGGTGAAGCTGTTCAGTATCTTTCATATTACCTAACAACACAAGCGTGGAAGTGGCTAAAAGAACTTTCTATCAGTCAGACTGTGCTGTATTACTGAACAGGAGCTCAATGAAAGCACGTATACACTACACTACAGAAAAGAGTGGGACCAGGAGAGAAGATGGGGGTGAGATACTATAATCCAGGCTAATCATCACACATCCCCATGCCCAGAAAAGATACAGAGGGTGGACTAATGAGAAACCAAATTCCTGACACCAAATGTGATATCGCAGCATATGTTCAAAACAGAACATCAAGAGACATGCAATTCCGCTGCAATCTGAGAGCTGATATCCATGGTACCACACTCTCATGGTCTATTGAAAGCAATATCAAATGCTCATCTTTTTACATTATGACATCTGTGAAAAATGATATACAGCACAAAATCCCAAGTCTGCTTCCAAAATCCAGGCATTTGAAGTGGGGCCTGAATTCAGAAACCTGACAGTAGATGTGTTAAGTAGGAAAAGTGAGAAACATAACAAAATTTTACTTGAAAAACCAGAAGACAAAAGACCACTTGGGAAGAACATCAAAATAGATCTTAAAGGAACATGTGATAATGTTGACTGGATTCATAACACTTGCCATAAGTCTAGTGGTGGCTCCTGCAAACATGGTAATAAGCCTTCATGCTGTTAAACAGCTGAGTATTGAGCACTTTCTCATGGATTCTAATACATGAAATTTCATTTTACACACCAATTTCCACATTTCTCTTCCTACAACCTTTTAAATGAAAATTTAATTATTCCAAGTTTGTAGAATTGGAAATAAAACTAGATGTGGTACTTACTGTACAAGGAATGGAAAGAACGGTGCCAGTATCTTTATTGCTAAAGATGGAAGAATATCTGCTAGTAGAATTGCACCAGTTGAAGTTGGGTTACATTCACGAGTTGAATTATCCTCTGAATGTGAAGAACTTTCTTCCTTCAGTTCAAAAAGGCATATTAATATCAATAAGAAAAGCAAAAATGATTAACGATTTCAGTCACTAGTCAATAAATATATATGTCAGTATCAAAATGTAAAAAAAAGTATTCACGCTATAAGACAACTACATAATCATCTTGGAAAAAAAACACATAACATGTTACACCATACAAATGCAAGGTCTCAAGGTTCCCACATGAAAATACTTTCTTCCATTCCTTAGTGCAAACATAAATAAAGTCACAAACCTCTGAATTTTGATTGAAGTTTTGACTGAGGATGTCATGTGCTGCACTCAGCATTACAACATATCCAAAATTATTGCAAAGACCCAGGATCCAATATGCAACTAAATTTCCACACTTTCTTTGATCTTGATCTGGCTGTAAAGGTTCAGTGACACTCGATCTTTGTGGGTCTGCTGACATCTCAATTGCTCTATCTATAAATATAATAAAAAGTGATTACATTAGTACTAACAACAGTCAGTACAAATCAACATACTGGAGGTAACAGTTCCAGCCTCACCTTCTCTAACTTCAGTTTTATATGTTTTGTTACACAGCAGAAATAAATTTATGCAAAATATCAGAAGTATATTTGACATTACTGCCATTTTAAATTTAAAATAAATGTAAAATTTGATTCATGGATGATCACAAATTTTGTCACATCTTAAGTTCTACTTAACATTCACAGCTGAGCTTGAGCCCATATAAATCTCCTGAAATAAGCTTTAAAGTGATCTAGGTCATAGGTCAATACTTAACATGTATTGTGGATTTGGAGGTGGAAATATCAATACATTGATGTTTTCTTTTGTGTGGTGCTTACATTCATATTGTAGAAGTTGGTTCTCTACACAACCTTAGCCACCTACTCTTATCAATATGTTAGAAAAGTAGTCAGACACTACCAGGTCTATTTAAGACAGAAGCCATGTTTCTTGTTGCTTCTGTCATTCTCGTCAGTTCCAAGAGAGTAAGATTCTCCTATTGTATTGCACACATATCTCACCTAGGAACTTTCAGCATGTCAGTCCTGTAAGGTACATGTATCATGGTAATAGCCCATTAGGGTGTAAGACATTACCTTTCCCCTGAATAAAACACACACCCAATTACCACTTACAGTCATGATAACAAATAACATATCCTATATTCTCACAATATACTGGTTTTACACATCTACTTCCCTATACATATCAGACTTTAAATATATCTTTGTCTTTCATCATTTGAACTGGCTCAAATAAATGCAGGAAGTCTTTGGGTTCCAGTATGGTCATGTGCAGGGCCGCATCATAGCTCAAGCGGTTAGTCGCCAGCTTCCCACTGCAGCGGCCTGAGTTCAAACTCGGGTCTGGTCAAGTGGGATTTGTGGTGGACAAAGTGGCGCTGGGGTAGGTTTTCTCAGAGTACTTCGGTTTCCCCTGCCAATCTTCATTCCACCAAATTCTCCATTATCATAATCACCTGGGGCAGGTATAATAGGCCAATCAGTGGCTGCCGTGCCGAGTGGACCCAACTGGACTCCACCCCCCACTTTGGTCATGTGCATTGATGAATCACTCTTGCTGAAACTGTGTGCCACAGGTAAGTTATGAACTCAAAATTGCACAATATTAATGTCTTCAATACACGAATTATGTAACTAGGAATGAGTGAATATTTGAAGATGGTATGGTTGTTGTTAAGTAATCACCTGGGGCAGGTATAATAGGCCAATCAGTGGCTGCCGTGCCGAGTGGACCCAACTGGACTCCACCCCCCACTTTGGTCATGTGCATTGATGAATCACTCTTGCTGAAACTGTGTGCCACAGGTAAGTTATGAACTCAAAATTGCACAATATTAATGTCTTCAATACACGAATTATGTAACTAGGAATGAGTGAATATTTGAAGATGGTATGGTTGTTGTTAAGTTAAGGAGGATGAGATGAGCAGGGCATGTGGCATGAATGGGGGAGAAAAGTGATGCATACAGGATATTGGTGGGAAAGCCAGAAGGAAATAAGACCACTGGGAAGACCATGGTGTAGGTGGATGGACAATATTAAAATGGATCTAGAGAGATAGGATGGAATGGTATGGATTGGATTGATGTGGTTCAGGACAGGGACCAGTGGAGGGCTCTTGTGAACACAGTAACGAACCTTCAGGTTCCATAAAATGCTGGGAAGTTCTTGAGTAGCTGCACAATTGGCAGCTTCTCAAGAAGTGCTCAGCTCCATGTGCAAGTGATGGTTGTTAAATTAACCATTTACTTGTTCCAGCTAAATCATCACATGGACCTTTCCCACAGCACTCATCATAAAAAAAAGCCATTCAGCAGTGAAACCAAAATCGTTCTGATGGAAACACAGTCTGGTGAAACTGGTTCTACTGTTGTACTGAACAGCAAATCCATCAGAGAAGCAATATGAATGCTCTGACTTGGTTTGAAATGTTCTCTCTATAAAGTGTACTTAGTCACATGGAAAGTACATCTACTGCATCTTGAAACAAACAGTCTGAAATCACAATACAACTAGCGTATCTCAAAGAGTTGCCTGTATTCTTGAAATAAGTCACAAAATTGTTAACTGTGGCTTAGGCATTATGCCAGTGAAATGACTGAACATCATTCAGAACAAAAGAATAACTTTCAGTGACAACACACAATTCATTTGTGTTAAGGGCTAACTTGGGTTCATTTTGGAAAGTTGACTGTTGAATTTCTATGAATGAATGACATAGCAGAGCCTACAATTTTTCAAAGAAAATTTTCAAGCATTCTTCCACTGAATGACTAATAGCTTCTAATGTGAATCTATCTGTACTGTACAGGCTGTAATGCTTATATGATATTGTCGCGTGTTGGGCGTATGACACGACAAATAACTTCACGCCGTATTTTATATAGCGAATTTTATTTCACATTCGCACTTACAATCACCCAAATTACAGATTTACGATTACTGCTATCTGCAGTGTCACAAATAGTACACTCCAAATGCCACAACACAACTGACTAGTTGCTGGCTGCTACAGTAGAACTGACTGACTGACTCAGTACAACTGACTGTGAATAGCCTGCTCCTTATGTAGCCTTGATCGGACAATACGGAAAACAGCCACGTAATAGGCACCCTTGTTGCCTGGCGCTGTGTTGCTAGTAACGCTAGCGGTAGTAACCGCTGTTACTACCATAACAATCCTGTTGNTGCTCCCCTCTTAAGACAAAGCTCATCTTGAGCGGTTTCCTTTCAGCTCGCCAGAAGATCACATTCATCCATCGCTTTCTCACATGGCACATTCACTCTCAATGGGGAGGCCGGTTCTTCTATTTTACCGGCTCCTCTTCTGTGTCTGCTCCTTTTTTCGTTTTGGAGGGGGTCGACCCCTCCATAAGGTCCACTTCCTTATCCTCCATAACCCGTTGGCAGTACCAACTAATTGTGTCGCAAACCTTCCACTGAAGATCACATTGCCGGTCGTCTCCCTCAGGCGTAGTAGTTCCTCCACGTCCTGTTTCCTTATGCCCTTGCTGCATTTCCGTTGTGGCTGACACCGCCTCCCGGACGTCTGTCCTGTCACAGTTCCAGTCCTTCCTTTCCCGGCTTCTCGCCCAGCACTGACCCTCATTGAGCATCTCCTTACGGGATCTCCCTTGCGCCGTGTCGCACCTGCACGACTAGTCACATTGCTGTCGGCAGCCAACTTTATCCGGGACGCATGATCTCCTCGGGTCCAAGAATTCCTGAAGATGTTCCTCTTGCGCCATGCCACTCTTGCAGAGCGGGACACCCCCTTGCTGACGACGGCCAATTTATTCTGGGGTCCACAACTTTCCCGTGTCGAATTCTTCATATTTCGTCGATGACGGTCCCTGCGCCTTTTATTCTTCGGTTCTCCGACCGGCATTAGTTCGGCGTCTTGTACGGGTACCTCTCGTAGTTCTGCCGCCTCAGGTTTCCTGTTTGCTGAAGTCGGCTCTTCTTCTTCTGGACGTGCCTCTGTTTCTTGGCAGGCCAACGTCACTCTGACCGGTATCACTGTGGGGACCTCCTCTAGTTCTGCCGCCGCAGGTTTCATGTCCACTTGGCAGGCTGTCGTCTCTTCCTGCCAGGCATTGAAGTTGGCGGCTAATTTCGTCAGCAGGCTATCTGTCTTTTCTTGATAGGAGTCTAATTTCGCCAGGAAATCCTCTTTGTCTTTCCTCCTATTGGCCTCCATTTCTTCCTTGTCCGCTTTTCTATTGGCCTCTGCCTTCGCCAGCATTTCGATTATCTGCTGCATCTCCATTTTGTAGCAGTAAGATATTTGATGCACAATAATCCAATTATTTGTCAGGCGCGTTTAAGTTCGTAAAAATTCTGACACCAAATTGTCACGTGTCTTGAGTTCGAAGCTCGTTGGTCACGTGTGTAAGTCCAAATCCCAATGGTCACGTGTGTAAGTCCAAATCCCACTTCTGACACCAGTTGTCACGTGTTGGGCGTATGACGCGACAAATAACTTCACGCCGTATTTTATATAGCGAATTTTATTTCACATTCGCACTTACAATCACCCAAATTACAGATTTACGATTACTGCTATCTGCAGTATCACAAATAGTACACTCCAAATGCCACAACACAACTGACTAGTTGCTGGCTGCTACAGTAGAACTGACTGACTGAGTACAACTGACTGTGAATAGCCTTCGCTGCTCCTTATGTAGCCTTGATCGGACAATACGGAAAACGGCCACGTAATAGGCACCCTTGTTGCCTGGCATTCTCACACATTGGGCAGATTGGTGTCACCTTTAGTGAAGGAATTGGGGAGTTGGGATGCAGGAATCTTATTCAAGGTTCCTTTGACTGTTTTATTTATATTTTTTTTTTTTTGTTATTTAATGATACTGTCAGTATTGAGGCTATACATAATCAGTGAGAGGACGATTAAAGAATATTGCACAGTTGGTGAAATGAGAATTGGCAAGGGTTACCAAAGAACTCAGACAAAATCTTGCCCCAGTGCCACTTTATCCACCAAAAATCCCACATGACCTGACTTGGAAGAGAACACAGGCCACAGCAGGAGAAGACAGCAATTAACTGCCTAAGCTATGGCACAGCCTCATTTCCAGCAGAGGCAATGAATGGACAAATGGGACCTAGTTTAGTCATTTTGCTGCCTTCAGTTTACTGTAAAACCCATATGACCCACTTACACTTCACTTCTGGACAGCACTGCCTGCCCTTTCAAAAAGCTACTGACTCCTGCCTTGCAGTGTGGAGAGTTTTATTATTTTTGTGAATTCCTCCTGATGATGACAATTCTAATGTCAAAACATGTAATATGCCATTACAAACACAAAAGAGGAAGATTTTTTTAGTGGTGTCCATGTGCATGTGTAAGGAGGAAAAAAGTGAGAGAGAAAGTGTCATGGTTACTTTCAAACCTTAGTGTTAAAGGTTCATTCCATATCCTTCCAACCCAACCCCCTCAGAACTTTTTGTTAAGATTGTAGTCCAAACTGAGATATGCATTTGTGTAAAATTTATTGCTTTATGAGCACTAGAATTCTGAAAACAGACACCCATGTCACAGAACTCATTTTCTGGGCAAAAGTTGTCTTACAAAAAGTGGCATAACTTCTGCAATGAGAACCTTACGTTCCTCATAGAATTTATATGAATAATATATGTAGGATTCAAAGTTCTCACAGCACTGGGATTTCTGTCTTCTGAGATATAATGCCATGTAGTATGTTGAAAGTCAGTCAATGTTTTGGAGGAACATGTCAGCTCCATCTTCAGGGCTGAAGAATAAGCAAAGCAAGAAACCAGCAAGAAGCAGACAGCTTGGCTTATTCTTGAACCCTGAAGATGGAGGTGACATGTTCCTCCAAAACATCGACTGACTTTCACAGACTACATGGCATAACATCCCAGAAGAGAGAACTCAAAAGGACATGTGTTTTGTCACAATGCCTTGTAACCTTCATGTGTTGACAAAACTGTACTGACAACTTTGAATGGCTTCTATACAAGTAGTTTCCTTACAAGAAGATATCTTACTGTATAAATAGCAATATTTTGTAATATATACATAGTTAATTTACAGGGTGGCACACGAAATAATCCAGTATTTGATTTACTATTAATTATTCAACCATGCAATTAACAATGTTTTGTAACATGGTAACTCTTACAGCAGATCATGCAGATCAGTTCTTACGCTTTCCAAGTGCACTAGTGTCATGCTGTTCCTGCTCATGCGCCAGTTTACACAAGCTGGATGATAAAGGGAGACTACAGAACATCACATAAAAGCAGTGTTATTCTTTACTGACACAAGAAGTGTTGTGGTCACACAGAGACAGTGTTTTGCCCATTTTCAAAAGTGATGGGTGCCTTCATTCAAAACAATAAATAAATTTTTATAATCAGATTAATATTGATGGCTCAGTATTGAAGAGGAAATATTGCCAGCCTTCATCTGTAGGTTCTCCAGAGAAAATTGACACTGTCAGAGTGGCACTGCGAAGAAGCCCTAGCAAAGCAACAGGGAAGGCTGCAGCACAACTAGGGATATGACGATCAGTGCAACGAATATTGAAAAGTGATTTGAATTTGTATCCATACAAAATGATGGTGTTGCCTAAATTTACAGTTCGAAACAAACATAAAATAATGGGCATTTGCTGAATGTGCTCAGAATAATGAGGTATCATTCAACAATGTTTGGCTTTATGATGAGGCACACTTCCATTTGGATGGTGCGGTTGGTAAACAAAATGTGTGACTTTGGGCATCAGAAAATGCATGTGTGATTCATGAGAAGGTGCATCATGCACTTAGAATTACAGTGTGGGTTGCCATCTTAAGTGATTGACTGCTAGGGCGAATTTTCTTTGAAGAGACAACGAACAGTGAGCACTATTTAATAATTTGGATAAGTTCCAAACCAATAACTCTGTATATGTGATTGGTACTAGAAAGAATGACCACCTTCATATACCTTCAACACATTTATCATCCTATCAGAGAGGGGTATATTATTCAAATGTCAAGCTATTTAACACTCTGCTGTCAAATACCACAGTTTTGAAAAATGACAGAAAGCAATTTAGTTTTGTTTCACGAAACTATTTGCAAAGTAGCGCATTTTACTTAACTGATGAATTTATTGAGCATGTAAGTGGCTCAAAAGTTAAGAGTTAATAAATGGTCTGTGTGCCTGAATTATACATTGTTGAGACTTGCTTGTTGTAAGTGTAGTAGTATGTATGGTCTGTTTTTGTTATGAATTTTAATATTTTATAATGTAACTGTTGGATGATATGGCTTGCCAGCGTGTGAATTTGATTGTGGTTTCTCCACAACCCATGTGTGTTGTCCTGACAACTTGAGCTATCTGTGTGAGGCCTGATTATATATTTTATTGGACCAAGGACTATGATGTGTAATCATGAATTTGTAATATGTGACATGTTTTATAGCCAGCCCTATGGGGAGATGACTGGAACCATGAAGTGAGTAATAAATGTAAATGTAAATGTTGCGCAATACTTCCGTCCCTCACCTTCTTGCTATAAGTTTGCCATTACAAACTTAGTGGCTCATGCAGGATGGAGCCAGACTGTACACACAGCAAAAATTTAGAGCTTTCTGCATGACACTTTTGGCTTATATGTCATCTCAAACGGATTTCCTGAGTGTTCTGCATGTGGACAGAACTGGCCATGAATAGCTCTGATTTAAACCCATGTGAATACTTTCTTTGGGGAATCCTTAAGGAAATATTTTTTTCCAAAAAACTGCAAACACCAATGGAATTGAGAGCACTAATCATTCGGGCCTGCAGCATGGTAACTGAGGATATGTGCTGTCAAGTAATCAACAACATCACAATTCATGCTGCAGAAGTTGCCAAACATAATGGTGGTCATATTGAACACAGAGGATAAATCTCCATGCATTAGTATTTCTTTTTCTTATGTTTGTTTCTAGTATTGTAATTGAAATAAAGATTTTGTTAACAGATCATATACTGGTTCATTTTGTGCCCCACCCTGCATATTAATCTAAATTAATAAATGTAAAAGATTTAAAAGAAACGTATTGTTTTAAGCTGTCTCATCAATACAAGTTAAGTGACTCTTCACAGTAAAATGCTTTGCAAAACCCAATTCCATTACAGTTAAGTTGACAGATCAGATATTTTTCATAACAGTTACATGTCCACAATATATTATTTTCAATAATATTAAAATACATTTTGAGAAATACATCAAAGGTCAAATTTCAACACCTTAAAAATATAACTGTGCTGAGTATATATGTAAAATATGTCACTGGAGAGGGCAGTTTACTGGCCTTGAAACTAGCATAAAATGAGCTCTGTCTCAATTAGGGCAGAAGTTTTGCCATTTTTTAAGACAACATGCAACCATTAAAAAATTTAGAGTCTGCTCTCTCTGCCATAAAGCAGTAAAATTTGGCAGGAATACTCACTTCTGTCAGGATTACCATCTCAGGTACTTCGGTTCGAACCTGTGTTGCTTTCATATGGACCAACCCTCAATCAGTCAGGAGTTGGGTGGCAAACAAAAAGGAGGAACTTGGGTCCCTAACAATTCAGCAGGAATACTCACTTCCATTAGGATTACAATCTCAGGTACTTCGGTTCGAACCTGTGCTGCTTTCATATGGAGCAACCCTCAACCAGTCAGGAATTGGGTGGCAAAAAAAAGGAGGAACTTGGGCACCTAAGAAGCAGACATATAGATTAATGCCCAGACAAACACTATCAAAAGAATAAAAAAAATGTCAATTTTTGTAGATAATATGCACACAATAAATATTTTAAGCTATAGTGTGCCTGAAAACTAATGAATGATTACGTATAATATAGGACAGTATTTGTAGGAAGTCATCTCAGTATTAGACGCAACTTCAAAGTCTTTCAGTCTGCTTTCTATTAACATTTATTTTACATTTATTTTAGATTTTAATGTGTAGTACATAATCATACTGAATGGTCTGGCTAGCACTACAGTCCATCACCTTATTTCACAAAACTTGAAAACCTATCTTTATATTTGAATACCATTACTTAAACAATGTGCATGCTTCATTCAAATTACAAAGAAGTGGTTTTGGTTGTGAGCTCTTTTTCCATGTTCTCTTACTGACATAAAATATATCTCTTTTCCCTGGCTAAGTCTGCTAATTTTACCATCATAAAATTCTGGAACAGGATTCACAGTATTATAACATCTGTCCATGTCTATTGCTACTGATTTAAAATTATCTTTCACTGTGCTCTGATTTTAGAATCAGTACTAGCAACAGCGTCATTTTCACTTTTATTTGCCAACGATTTTCTAAGTCGTTTTCTTAGGATAATTCTTCATTGGTGATTCCCCTGTAGCTAATAGCATACTGTTCAGTATTTCAAGAGAAACATCTTCTGCTTCCTGGGCTGGATCATGCTTTTCTGTCTCAACTTTTGTACTTCAGTGGCATTTACTCCTGGACTGTGAAATCCCCTCGGGGCACCAGGCAGCACCCCGATGTATTTATGCCTTCCACCTGTATGGAGCCCTGCAGGTGGCGACCTTGTAAATCCCCAAAAGTCGTGAGACCAAAATGAAAGGAAGAAAAAAAAAAAAGGCCATAAGGACCTTAAACTGAAGAGGGACCCCCCTCCAAGGGGATCCCTATGAGAAATGCTTCAGCAGGCAGCTGGAAGCTATGGTGAACCACTAAGGGACCCAGGTGCAGCCAGAGAATCTGCTGCTGAATTTTCAGCCAAAGGCAGGGACAAACCAGTGGTTCGGAACCTACCTGAGGTAAAACCAAAAATTCTATTGGGAGTCAGTAGTACTGACATACCACTAGAGGGGACTAGTACCTCTAGCATACCTGCAGCAGGAGAAGGATTGGGATATCTAGTCACTGGAGTAGGTGGACTCCATCTAGCGAAAAAAGCCTTGTCTAGATGCACCAGACAGAAGTGGAAAAGGGCAAGAGCTGGGGCAAGCAAAGCAGGAACTGTGGACAGTCAGCAACCAGGAAATGCAGGCTTGTCCAAGCAGGGAAAAACCCCCACCAGTACCTTTAAGAGGCCAAGGTTGGAGGTGGGGAGTATCTGATGAGGAGACAATTCCTCCTCTTGTCAACCAGACCTTACCAAATCAGGGACCTCCCTCAGAGGAAACCAGGTCTGATAAAGTAAAAGGAGCTGTGGAAGAAGGTATTTAGGAGAACATCTTTCCCAGCATTACAGGTGGAACACACAGCATACATACATACGTACATACATACACACGATATTTACACATAAAATACGATTCATTCAGAATAATCGACACCACAGCAAGGCCGCTACGGCAATTTTATTTTGACAACTTGCTGAATGAAAAGTAGACGTAGCACTTATTCAGGAACCTTGGATATATAGGGGCCAAATAAGAGGCTTAATGAATTCAGTTGGAAAAGTCTACTCTCTGGTACCTGGAGAAAACGTGAGATCATGCATATATGTTAATAATCATATTAATCCTTTACCCTTGTTTGAGTTCTGTTCCAAAGACACAACAACAGTGAGGATGACAAACACATTGGGCAGAGGCTGTGGGGAGCTCATCGTCACTTCAGCTTACCTTCCATATGACTCAGATGAACCACCACCTTCCAAAGAAGTGAGGGACATCACTGAATATTGCCATCTTAGGAAAAAGCAGCTCATCATTGAGTGTGACACCAACGCGCACCACACATTGTGGGTGAGCACTGACATCAACCCAAGAGGAGAATGCCTCATGGAATATTTGGTGATTTTGAAACTTAATATTCAAAACCAAGGTAACGAGCCTACCTTTGTGGTTTGCAATAGGCAGGAGGTTATCGACTTGACATTAGGGACCAATAAAACAGGAAACCTGGTAACTGGCATGTATCTGATGAGCTGTCCCTATCGGATCTCAGATATATATGCTTTCAAGTAAACAACATTACAGTAGTAGATCAAGCTACTTATAGGAATCCTAAGAGAATCAATTGGGAGTCTTACAAACACAACGTAAAGGTAAATCTGGAGACCATCTCGCAAAAGATACGCACAGCTAAACGAACAGGGCAGTGGGACAACTACAAGGAAGCCCTTACCTATTACAACAGTGAAATAAGGAAAGCCAAGTGATCCTCATGGAGGAGACACTGCAAGAAGATCAATGATGTACCAGGTGGTGCCAGACTCATGAGAATCATGGCGAAACAGGCAACCAACAAGGTCAGCACGATTAAGCTGCCTAATGGCCAGTACACTCAAACAGGAAGGGAGATGCTGAATTAATTATATAGATTTCACTTTCCTGAATCAAAATTGATTGATAATTTGGACAATGGACAGGGTCAGCAAAACCTGGGCACTTGCTAAAGCAAGACGAACAGGGTATACTGGAACCTGGCCAAAGTCATGATTAAACAATCAAAAATCAGATGGGCACTGAATAACTTTAGACCATTTAAGTCAGTTGGAACAGATGGAATTGTACTGGCACTTTTGCAGCAAGGGGCAGAACTCTTAGTTCCACACCTATGCCGCATATATACAGCCTGCATGGCATATGGTTTTATCACTACGGCATGGAGGCAAGTTAAGGTGACATTTATCCCAAAGCCTGGGAAACTAGATTACACTGAGGCTAAGGCTAATCATCCTATCAACCTGTCATCTTTCTTTCTGACAACAATGGAGAAATTAGTGGATAGGCATATCAGGGACAGGGCATTGAGGACATAACCTCTACACAGAAACAAGTACGCCTACCAAACACGTAAATCTACCGAAAGCGCACTACACAATATGGTAACACGCACAGAAAGTGCAATTGAGCACAAGGATATTGCCTTAGGAGCATTCCTTGATATAGAGGGAGCTTTCGATAGAACCTCATTTGATATAATCAAACAGGCCACTGGAAAGCATGGCATAGAGCCTGCAATATGCAAGTGGATCAGTGCTATGCTAGAAAGCAGAACCATAGCTGCCACACTAACAGGAGAGACCCTGGGGGCGTCCGCATCTAGGGGCTGTCCGCAGGGGGGCATGCTCTCGCCTCTGCTGTGGAGCCTGGCCATTGATGATCTTCTGTGGGGACTTAATGATGATGGGTATTATACAGTAGGATATGCCGATGACATAGCAATCCTTATAAAAGGAAAATTCCTTTCGACAGTATCAGAGTGTCTTCAAACAGCTCTGTACACGGTCCAATGATGGTGTGAAAGAACAAGCCTATCCATCAATCCTAATAAGACGGTAATTATACAGTTTACCCGGAAGAGAAATATAAAGGGCCTTAAGGAACCAACCCTCTTCAATAAGACGATCCAGCTCTCCATCGATGTCAGGTATGGGAATCCACATTCTCTATCAGAAGAGCAGAGATATTCCTGTCATTAATTCCAATAAGATATGATACATACTTAATGCTATGCTACAAGCCATAAGATCGTGGGTTCAAATCCCGATGAGGTCAATCGATTTTTTTCAGTTGACCAAATCCTTCCAGCCGCACTAGGCCCTGGGGTTTACTCAGCCTCTAACAGAAATGAGTACCAGGAATTAATTAAATAATTTTCCTGGGGAGTAAAGCACGGCCGGCACGTAAGGCTGACAACCTGACCGCCATCTTTGAGCCGACTGTCTAGATAATGTGGGACCCTCAACGTCTCACAACCCTATGGACCTTCACAGCCTGGTACAGGGATAGCTTTACTTTCTTTCTTTTTTCTTTTTTTCCTTTGTTCTCGATTTCAATGTCTGTGTCTCTCTTTCTGATGTGAAACATAACTGGCTTGATTGGTTTAAGATTTTTACAGCAGTGACAGTACTGTCTTCTGGGATGTAATACAATGTAGAGTGGTAGAAGTTCACAGACATTCTTAAGAACATACTGCCTCCATCAGTAGGGTGAATGGGTAAGCCAAGCAAGTGGCCACCATTAGGCAGGCAGCATGCAAAGTCCTTTGGTTGCCACTTACTTCTTGCTGGTCATTTGCTTTGCTTACTCTTAAGCACTCAAGATGGAGGCAGCAGTTCCTCTGGAACATAC
Source organism: Cryptotermes secundus (assembly GCF_002891405.2). NCBI lineage: Eukaryota > Metazoa > Arthropoda > Insecta > Blattodea > Kalotermitidae > Cryptotermes > Cryptotermes secundus. Next base: position 354,792 of record NW_019733848.1, read on the forward strand.
ATGAACTTCTACCAAACAGCATGGCACTAAGTCCCAGAAAAGTACTCTTCATATGCCAACCTGTATTACATTCTTTTTACATCTGCAGCTTTTGGTTTGAATTTGTAGTTCAAACAACATTTTTAAAGGCTAAAACGATGTGGCAGACAAACATGTTTGGGATACACTGGTGTAGTGCACAAGGCTACTCTTAGTGGAAAGATTCTAATTACAATATGCACTCTCTGTTTATCATTTGAATGTTGCTACACACCTGCTTCCATCAACTCTGACCTCAAATTTGTTGCATACTTAATGTCTATTACAAAAGAATCGCCACTTCCGATTATGATGAACATGTTATAACCTAATCCAACAAAACATTAAATAACACACTTAACCTATACTTTACCACGTACTGCACTTATACTTACTTCCTGGACCGTTAAGTTCCATTTCACAATAGACAATAATACGAACTGGCGAAAAATACCAACATCTAAATCTGAAATCACTGTGCAATTTTACCAGCACTTAAATATGCTCTACAACCACGTCAACATGTATCAACATCCGGTTTCTTTTTTACGCGTTGTCCTGATGGTCCTGATGGTCCTGATAGCCATCTGTGTAAGATACCGTTAATGGGCGAAAAATAATCTTGGATTATGCACAATTATACACTGATTGCACTTAACAAGTTTACTACTTCCATGTATAGCTTCATTCATAATTCGTAAACATCACAATTCCTGCTGCTCCCGAAGATCATACTTTCGTGCAATCCCTACTTGAGGCTCGAATACAGCAGCGATTTCCAAACATTTCCTGAAGACACTACTGAAATATAAAAATATATGGCGCACCACACACCGTTTCACACTAACAGTCTTAACCGCATACT
>NW_019733848.1:355684-387847 GCF_002891405.2 Cryptotermes secundus
GGGGGGGAACGGAATTTTTTGTTATTGTTGCAAGTGCAAAAGGTACATGTTATATTTATTCCAACTTTAACTTTGCGTCTGTAAGCTTTATGCTAAAAATATACATATTTTTCTGAATAAACATCTAAAATAAAATGTATACATGATAATGCAGTAATAAAATAATAATGGACTAATAGTTTTAGCTTGAATATTAAACCAAAATCCAATGACTTTTCTCTTCATCGGTGAAATGATTTGAGCAGTGGCGTGCCGTGCGTGGAAGCAAGGGAAGCATTGCTTCCGTAGTTAAGAAACGAAAAGAAAAGAAGTCATATATAAATAAATCAATTTGAATATTGTCATTTAGCGCGTGTTCCTGCTCAAGGCCACATGCCTCCTCCTTCTCCCTTTCCCTTGCTTGGTGAGATGAACAAAGCTTCCTTCGTTATTCTCCGTCAAAATTCGTCGAACAAGAAGTGAGCACGGAAGCAACTTTCGGTTTGCGGCCTAATGTCACTGCTATGGAAGGGAAGCCCTGTGTTCTTTCAATGGTTATGTGAAAATTAACTGTTTATGTGTGATTTCAGTCTTGTTGGGTGTTACAGGTAACCTTAAGTTTTATTAAAATATTGTAAGTGTATATTTAGATGGCGTAAGATTGTATTTGTGATCGTATTTTGACGCATCAGAAAGATGCTATAAATAATTATAGAAAGAGGACGACTGACATGAAAGTTGCCAGAACTTAAAGCACAAAGCAAATTATGTGTGAGGAAATTTAATATGGAACAGTATTCTAAAACAGAGTGGCTATCCGGTTGCCGTAATATAGGAAAATTGTTTTGTTGGCCACACCTATTGTTTCTCAAGGAGAAAAAAATGTATGGAACAAGACTGGGTTAGGTGATATCAACAACCTTTATATAGCATTGAAACGACATGAGAACTCTCAGACTCACATTATTTCAACTGTGCAACTTGTTATGTTCGGGAAATCTCGAACTGACTGTCAACTTGACAATCAAAATCGCCTGACGATACTACATAGAGAAATAATGAAACGCTTGATTGATATCATCTGCCATCTAGGAAAGTGGTAACTTGGCCTTCGTGGTCATGACGAAAGCGTGGATTCCATCGACCGAGGTAATTATGTGGAATTAGTCCACTTGTTGAGGAAATATGATCATAAACTCAATGTTCACCTTGGGAACAGTACAGTATTTACAGGTTTATCGAACAGAATACAAAAGGACCTTATTGACTCAATAAGTAACGTAAATTTTGGTGAGTTGATTGCTCTCAGTTCGGTTATTAGATACCACTGCTTCCCTTACCAAAAATAGTACCGCACGCCACTGGATTTGAGTGTCACTAAATATAAAGTGAGTCGTCCAGTGTTGCTCAGTTTTGATGGATATCAGTGAAGTGAGATGAAACTGAGTTAAAAAAAACGGAGTAAAACCTTCAGCACTACTGCACAGCTTTCACAGGTAGGCCTTGGGATTTTAGATGGTCACGAACTTGAGGCACGAATTTAAAATCAAACCATTCTTTAAATATCGCTCTATTCATCCAAGCTCCTTTCTGATTAAAATAATGGATAGGCAGACTTGAAGGTACTCTTCCTTTAAAAGAGCATGGTCTTTTCGCTTTGCCGATAACTACTTGTATTAGTTTGTGTGTTCGTGATACATTAGAACAGCACAAGGCTGTCAATCTCTCCTTACTTGATTTGTGACCTGGAGCCTGTCTTTCACTTTGAAATGCCAAAGTTCTGGTTGGCAAGCATTTCCAATAAAGACCCATTTCATTGGCATTATAGATTTGTTCTGGCAGCAGATTTTCACTTTTCACAAAACTATCAAAATTGGTGCAAAATTGATCTGATGATGACAAGTCCCCTGACAATTTCTCACCTTGAATACTGATTTCTCGTATTCCATGACGCTGCTTGAAACGTGTTAGCCAACCGGAAGAAGCGTCAAAACTCCCTTCTAGTTCAAGTGCTTCGAAAAAATATTTAGCTTGTTTAGCACAAACTGGTCCTGTTATTGTTGTTCCCTGTGCCCTTAGTTGATTAAACCAGATCAGCATTGCTTTGTCGAGATCATCACATGTTGATTTTTTCACGGTTTTTCTCTTCTTCATTCCACTTGAATTAGAAGATGAAGCAAAGGAAATTAATTGATTCTTTTGTTTTTTCAAATCACAAACAGTTTGTTCTCCAATACCATATTGCATTGCTAATTATTTAACTACACCTCTTTTTCCCAACTGTTTGATAATTTCAAGTTTCTGTTGAATACTTAACACAGCACGCTTCCTTTTACACCCTGACATTTTGCTAACGCACTTGAAGATCGATACAAAGATACTAACTGGGCGGTGTATCTGTCCTTGAAACTTTCCAAAAATCCTTGCATTCTTTCACCCCTACCCTAGAACATTGTGTTAGCATAATGGGACCAAAAAATGCAGAGCTCGGTTCACACTAGTGTGAAAATAGTCTTACAACTCACCATGTGAAACAAAAGTGAATGAATATTAAACAACATATAAGCCTCAAGAAAGCCTCAGTAGCCCTGGTTAAGCCGCAAACCGGTTTATCCACCCCCGGATATTCGAGAGTTGAGTGTATTTTGATGGCTGATGTGGATCTGCGTAAATGTATGTGAATACCTTGTAATATGATGCGATAAAACCACACTCCACGAACTTAACGACTCTACAGTGTTTGTGTGTGTGTGTGTATATATATATGATGAACAAAAAAGAACAAAAAAATCTATCAACAAACAGTCACTTTACTTTGACCAGGAGCAAGTTCTTCTGTCAGATTACAGGGCAGTACTGGTGCTTAGAGATTTCTTAAACAAAAATTCAATTCTTATCATGATAAATTTATTCACAGTATATACATCTATATTACATTGTTATATCCTGTAACAAACTTGCCAGTTCTTGTGTGACAGAAATATAAAAAGGTATCCATACAAAATATAATGTAAGTAAAAATAAATACAAAACTGTGGATTAAGTCACAGACTCAATCATAAGGAAACTTCTGAGATGTATGTACATATTTGATTGAGATTTATGTTTTGCAGTCTGATAACTTGTCACTTCTGTTTATATAAAATCTGATTGTGGATAAAAAGCATGACTTTCCAGGTGTGACAGTTTGCACACACAAAAAATACCTGCCAAAAATGTATATTAACATGGCTATTACATCTAAAGGTAATTGTTTTACAAACATGTGAAATGGCAGTTTTGATTTTACAGTCCCCATCACTTAATATGAAGGACGTGATTCCCATAGCCATGAAGTTCTGCATGCTATTTATCACAGGCTAACGAGTCAGACAGTGTTTCATAAGTGCAAGTTTGACAGCAGACATCCAGTTGGCACTTGCCTGAGCCCACGTGCTACACATTAAGGAACACATACACTAGTATTTTGTGCCTCAACTTTCACATTACTTTCGGGTTCTCTATAAGAACTTTATCAGGCAAATGCAACAAACTATACCAAATAAACTATCAAAACAACATCAGCTTAACACACAAGGAGCTGGAAAATTTTCACACTCCTTACTGCTTAAGAGGCTTACATATTTGCAGCCATACATTTGAGCATGTTATATACAGTATCTGAAATTATAAGAGCTGTGATACAGTATGCAGTAAACCCTGAGAGCTTGCCTCAGCAACTGCATCTCTCTCCCAGTAGGGGAACTCCTCAACACACAAAGTTCCTTGCGCTTCACCTCTTGATATCTGTTCTCTCAGCAACTGCATCTATAACCCTGTATAATTTATATATATTTGAAAAGGTGGCACAACTACAAAACCATTTTGAAACCTTCTGGTTCATTTTACAAAATAATAACCTTTAGGCTTGGCATGGAGAGGACCATTACCTGGTTTTCTAATTACAGAACTTGTTGCCAGTGGGACTGTTCTCTCGCTTCTAGGAAACTTTCTGCCTGCAGCTAGGCTGCAGCCCCTCTATCTCTGCAGTGTGGTATTCTTTCAGAACTTTTATGACCAGAGAGCGTAATCTGCTGATTTCTGCATCTTTGTCCGCTAACTGAGCTTCTAAGCGACATACTTGCATACGAAGAACGCTATGGGCATCCACTTGAGCAGCCTTTTGCCTTCGAGCTTTATGTGGGTTGTAGCTGTAACCTGAGCAGAGGAAGAATGATTTTTAGATTGTAGTTTTCCATTAAAAATTACAAAACAAATTTATAAGTTATGCTATTTGCCAGATATAATTAGAATGATAAATTCAGAGATGAGATGGCCATGGAGCAAGAATCAGGGAGAATAGGAACACATGTAGGATACTGGTGGGAAAGCTAGAAGGAAAGAAATCACTAGGAAGACCTGGACATAGGTGAGAGGATAAAATTAAGATGGAATGGCATACACTGGACTGATCTGACTCAGGGTAGGAACTAATGGATGGTGGGGTTCCATAAAATGTTGGGAAATTCGTGAGTAGCTGAGCAACTGGCAGTTTCTCAAGAAGGACTCAGCTCCATGGAGTTAGTCAGTTAATATTCCATTAATGGTTCTCACCACACCACTGGCATGCAAGAGAGAAGGCAACCCAAACACATGCAATTTCTGGACCAAATACCTGAAGCTGCCTCTGCAACAGTGCTCCTGAACGGCTACAGAGGACTATATGCCTATTTGCCTGTTTCTACAGTTCTGTACCCCACATTTTCTTTTTGTTCTGTGTAAAACTGGTAAGTAATGACAAACTTTCAAACATTAACAAAATGTTTAAAAGGTACATGTGGGAACTCTCAAAAGAGACAGTGCAACTGCAGGAGCTGCAATCCTGCGTTATTTGAGCTCAAGTTCCCACTGGCCCCAGTAAGGGGCCCTTCCCAGGGTTAAGTGGCAGGTAGACAGGACTCATTAGCCATGGTAGGCAACCTGTCTGAAGGAAGGAAACCCTGAATAAAAACCCCTGGTCTCCCAAGATAGGGGATTTTGCAACAGGCTGGTGACCAGCTCGAGTGTAAAAGGTTTACAAGGGTGACTTATAATTCTGAAAAATTGTGACTTGATGTTTGAGGACTGAATGGGGCAACAAGCTCAACCCTTCCAAATGATTATGATGAACAAAATGTTTTAAAGAATTACTGTTAAGACTGTAATAATTTCACGCCTGGCAAAGGAATCTGCTACCCTCTTAATGACTCTAAGGGTTCATTACCGTGTTCACAAGTGATCGCCACTGGACCCTAACCTATGGCAGATAAAGAGAAGACACTGGCCGCCAAAGCCTTGTTTTTACATCATTATGAACCTGTTGTGCAAGCAGTTCAGTAATAAACAATGACACACTTTACTGCAAAGCCCGATGATGGTCAAATGACCAAAACATGTAGCCCAGTAACATTTCAATAAACTTAAATTACTGAAAACAAATGTTGTGACAGATAGATATGCCTTATCTTCCTTGGCAGCCAGAATATCACTCTACATTTTTAGCCTACAAACTCTTTGATGAACAGTCTCACATTGAAATATTATTTAGAAAGGGAAATAGTTAAAAAAAAAAAAATACGGATTTCTCCCAGAAATAGTTCTGTTAAATTTGTCTATACCAACAGCAAATTTTGCGTTCTAACTACGTAGGAAATTGTCACTTCTTATAAAGCTGAATATGATGAATATAAGAGATTTCAGTGTGAAAAAACTTCTGGGGGTGGTAAACAGTAAATTAAAACAACCAAGGAAATCAAATCTTAATTTTATAAGACATTCTTGTACTCATTACATGGAAGTGGGACTAAACTTACAAAGCGCCACGTTTTTAGTAAAACTGAAGTGGCAGAAGAGGATATTTCAAAACAATATTAAAATGTATTTAGCTAAATGTGTGTTCAATAATTGGAACAGATGATTACAACAAAATGGTCAACCTCTTCAATGGAATGGACAGTGACTGGTGCCTAAAAACTGCACTTCAGTTAGAAACCTAATAAATTGTACAGGACTGAAAAAAAGTGCCAAAAATAGTAGAAGGCATTTTAGAGGTCAGGCAAAAGAAATCATTACAAATTGTGCAACATATACCACTCCTATCTTCACTTCTGGCAGCCACTTCCCACATACTGACTGCAAGTGGACTTAAAATACCAGTATTCTACACACCTCATTGCATCACAATCTTTCCTGCCCATACTTTTAAGTTCCTAAAATAACAGTAATTATTCATTATTTTGTTATCAGTTTAATAATGAGGGAATGCTAATCTTTGGCTGTCATGCAAACAAAAATTAAAATCAAAGTAACATTATCCCTTCGTTTTGAACGGTAGTAACTAAGATTTGGGCATCAGCATAAAATTCGTAGTCGCCCGGAAATTTCCTCCTGTCCAACAGGTGCAGGTAAACAGTTCAGAACCAACCGCAACATACTCAACAAACTTAAACCAAACACATGGTTAGACACAAAGGCATGACGTAACATAACCTGAATGAAACATTTAGAAGCATCTAATATATCTAAAAGAAAGCAGTGCAGACTCCTTGAACACACCCTGTACTTATGATGATGACTGGTTAGACCAAAACATGTTGTGAAGTAGAGTAGAAGGAAGAGACACAGAAACCTAGTGGATTCTGACCGAGTTGCACAAGGACAGATAAGAATCATAACAGTATTCAAGGAACAGACAGAGTAAAATCTGAGACACATCCAACACCAACAACTTGATAAAAATGTGTTTACACGTTAGACTTTGAATATGGCCATGCAACAGTAATACTTACTGATTTCACATAAATTCTTCAAAATGAGATCCTCCATGTCCAATGTATAAAGCTGTGATTCTCAACTTTGAATCAGACCATTCCTGTTAACAAGTTAATATCTTAAATTTACTGGCCTTGGAACAGTCCGTACTGAGCTGAACTGTAAGGTATTGGGACCACACAGGATTATGGGTTTTGAAAAGTGTGTTGTGGCATACATGCTGAGAGTCAGAATTTTGGAGCCAGGAGAGACAGCCGCTGCTAAGGAACGGCTCTGAAAACATGCCTTTTGCTAGGCTACTACTGTGCAAGCATGTGATAATACCAGAGCCATTGCTAAGCAATGTGTGCACACAACAATGAAGGAACTGTGGGAAGCAGCATTGCAGTAGCTGAACCCAGAGGAAGGGGAACGTGACAGAGAACACTAGTCTGTGTGATAGCGATTTGTAAAGTGCAATCACGAGTTGTGTCCAATAAGCCCAATTACCAAACCAACAGTGGTGTGAAAGGACACACCTGTCTATCAATCCAATCAAGATGGTGACTGTACCCTTTACTAGGAAGAGGATTGTAAAGGGGCTCAAGGAACCAATCCTCTTCAGTAAAGTGACCCGGCTATCCGGTAAAGTCAAGTACCTTAGATTAACATTAGACAAGAGGCTGACATGGAAACAACAGCTGGATAAAGCTACTGACAAAGCCTATAAAGCCTTCTGGACATGCAGAGGCACGTTTAGGAAGACTTGGGGACTGACACCAAAGGTGGTATACCGGATATACACTGCAGTGGTAAGACCCATAATCACCTATGGTGGCCTACAGTCAAACTCAAAACAAGTCAGGCAGAAGTTAGCAAACTGCAAAGGACGGCCTGCTTGGGAATTACGGGAGCAATGAGAACAGCTCCAACAGCTGCAATGGAAATCCTACTAGGACTCCCTCCACTGCATCTGCAGATGGAAGCAGAGGCCAAGTTAGGAAATTACAGATTACGTTGCAATGTTCAATGGAGACCTAAATCCGAAGGATTTGGACATGCATACATGACTCAGGACACGAAAAAAGAACCCATCCTACTGACGGGATCTGATAAAATGCTACTGAAACATGTTTATGATACACCCTTCATGATCAGAATTCCTGATAGAAGTGAATGGAAAGAGGGGTTTCAACCTGATGGGGGGGGGGGACTAATCTAGTTTATGGATGGTTCCAAGACAAATAAAGGCACTGGAGCTAGAATGTATTGTGATGGAACGAGGTGGAAGCATACCTTCAGCATTGGTCAGTACACAACAGTATTCCAGGCAGAGGTATATGCCATTGAGGCATGCACAGTTGAGAATTTAGATAGGAACTATAGAAATAAGAACATCTACATATATCCTATCAGACAGTCAAGCTGCAAGCACTTGGTACACATGAAATCACTTCAAAATTGGTTTGGGACAGCCATCAATCCCTCATACAACTGGCCAGACATAACAGAGTTCAACTGATATGGGTGCCAGGTCATGAGGGTATTGCAGGGAATGAAACTGCAGATCAACTGGCAAAAACGGATCTGAACAGCCATTCATAGGACCTGAACATGCTTGTGGCATCTCAATTGGAGTTGCCAAAAAAAGTGATCAGGGACTTGACCGATAGAAATCATAAAAACTACTGCGAATCTATAATTGGACTCAAACAGGCAAAGAGTTTTATAGCAGGACCCTCTGCTAGAAGAACAAAGGATCTGTTGAGATTAAAGAGAGATCAACTAAGCTGGGTGGTAGGATTACTTACTGGACACTGCCATCTAAAATGACACCTTTTCAAGTTCGGACTGGCAGACAGCCCAACTTGTGAAAGGTGCCTACAAGAAAACGAAACAGCCACACACATCCTGTGTGATTGTGAGCCCATAGCTTATTTAAAAGATTTCGTCACTTGGGTCAGTCTTTTATGGAACCAAGTGATTTTTATGATGGCCCGATAAGCAGGGTCCTACACTTTATTAAAAGTGTAGGATTAATAAAGGGCTAATCCAAGGGGAAGCACAACAGGTCATTGAAGGTAGCAGTGGGGGGGGCCGATTTTTATGGCCCACCCCTTACATACATACATGCGTCATGTGACTGGTTCGGTACTCAAACTGGACAAACACAGACAGCGCGGAGATATGAGAGACCTCCTTTATCCCCAAGAAAAGGGACTAGCCTAATAACAAAGGTGCCAATAATGACAATTACCTGAAAATGGGAGTAAAGGAAACACCCAGCATGTCAGGTTTATACATCTGAATGGACAACGTATAATATAGCAGTGACAATGAATTAGCTGATATCACAAACACTTCTTTTGGTACTTTAAGACCTCTCATGTGTGTACAACCATGTGACCAGAGTCCACAGAGGTGCACAGGGGTTACATTCCCTCAAAGTGATTCATGTAGCTTCGAGTTAGAAATCTGCTTTGCAGTGTTATATGCTGCCACCTGATATCAAAACTGTTGATCAATCTCACTTGTTATTCTGCTTTGAATCTCGACCTCATGATCGAGTATCCTGAAATTGGAGCTGAGTCCTTCTTGGCAAGTGGCCAGCCACTCAAGCTACTCCAGATTTTCCAAACATTTCATGGAACCCAAACCTTCATTACAGTGTTCACAACAGCCTTTCACCCGAACCTATTCTGACCCATATTGGACCAGTCCATACCACTCCATTCTATCTCTCTAAGATACATTTTAATACTATCCTCCCACATATATTGATGTCTTCCTAGTGCTCTCTTCCTTTCTGGCTTTTCCAACAAATCCTAGATTGATTCCTCTTTTCCCCCATGTGTGCTACACACTGAGATATTCAATGTCTGATTCTTTCTCTCTATACAAAAAAAGTTTTGCAGGCATTAGACTTGTAAACAATTACGAAACTTCAGGTTAACACAGAAGCGAATTGTTGAGCATTGACACCTTGCATGAATGTAAGTTACACAATTCATTACAAAGGAACAGCAAATCTTCTGTCTCAGTGCATCGTGTATATTCTCTGTGTACTGACATTTTGATGCAGATGTGTTAAGTGTAAAGGACAGGGTTCATGAGTGACTATTTATGCCCATCATTTTTGTTGGATATGGCACTAAAAGTGGGCCTCAATGCATCATTCTACAATATAGGCCTAGATAGGAATACAGGAGAAAGCAGAGGAATTTCAGAGGATGAAAGTTTATATTACACATGATGAGATTTACAGAATATTGGGGCAAATCACTTACCAGGATGTTTCAGGCTGTGTTCTTTGGCTGCGAGTTGCTGCAGATCATGGTATTTTTGCCTCTCCTCTACTGGTAAGGCATTCCACATTAGACCAAGTCTGAAAATCATGAAAGGAAACGCTTGTAAAACAAGTCAGAATTCTATGAGGATGCGAGGGTTGGTGCAAGAACATCTTCACTGGTACTACGGAAAGAAGTTCTGTGGATGGTAGAGATAACTGCAGTGCAGTGAGGTAATCTGCTACTGACCCTCGCCAGCAGAATTATTCTTAGTTTCGGGACCTGTCATGACTCATGACTTATTTGTTCCAAGACTCTTATGTGTTTTGAAATGGGACCTCCTCTTTGACAGCGCTCAAATCTTCCCCCTTTATCCCACTGTTATATTCCCCTCCATCCCCTTGTAGCCTATGTCAACCAAAGGACTTTGTAGCTAGTGAAAGTCATCATAGTGTTATAACCACCAATGTTCTTGTGAACAGAATGTTCAGACAATCAAACAGGGGTGTAGGCAATTATGGTGGATGCAGAAACGTAGCAGCTACAAGGAGATTTTCCATCCATGGGACTTTATTCTGTAGCAACAACATAGGCTCCATCTACTACAAGAACAAGGTAGCATCACTGTCAGTGATATAGATTGTTATGGCATCATTAGAAAGCTGCTGATTTCATTTTTAACATACTTCACTTATTCATAAATCAGTTGGATTTTCAGACCTACTCACGCATGACATTTTCCCCCTTAAGTTTGCCTATACAAGGTATGATGTAACCTCATTCATAGAGTAGGTGGGAGGCTACAAGGTGTTATGTGATTTCAGAAAATGGTTCAGCATGTGCTTGTGGATCAGAACATATGGACTCGCATATTACAGGGAGCAGAAATGACACATTCAGTTCCAAATGTGGCTGTCAGCTCTTTCACTGAACCATTCATAATCAGACTTAAGTCACCTATGCATTAATTGAGATTACTGATAAGTCACTGTTTATGTTTATTTATTATAGGGGCAGGGTGGTCATATACTCTCATTACTTGCAGTAAAGAAAATCATATATTGGTTTTTATCACACAGTACAAGTGTAATATTGTGAATAATAATAAATAAAATGTAACAACAACACCCATTAATATAGGACACAGGCCTTCGGTTATCTGGTAGGTATGCTTGTCCTCCTTCATTCTCAGAACAGAGTACCATGCTACACGGGACATTGTTGGAGCATTTCAGGGGTGTCCTGAATTGAAGCAACAATAAGTGGTTCTTGGAAGTCATCAATGTTTCCATAATGCTACCATGCAAAAATCTCCTTTACATAAGCCCATTTTCTCTCAAGATAACAAGACCTTGTGTCCATCCTTTGCTATATAGATGGCACTTCATGTAGTTGGACATTAGTTTAATTCTCCTATCATAAATAACGGAGCAAGGATAGCTCAGTCATTGTGGTGTCTGGATGACTGAGGAATCAGGGTTTGATTCCTCATAGGATCAGTAGGTATTCTCTTTCCCACATGTCCAGACCAGCCTTCTGCTTATCGGGAGCCCTTTCCATAGGGCTGAAGCTGAATATTCTTCCGTATGTATTGTCACTATTAAGAATGCATGGAAATATACACACATTCTTTGTTACTGTCTACTTGGTGAGGTGCTTAATGAAGCACAGGGACAACTTCATGTTTCTTTTATTTTGTGAAATATATCACATATCAAACAAGTCAGGAAATGCTGCCATTCAACAACAATGTTGGTTGAAATAGAACAGGAAATAAGAGACAATTTACATGAAGACCTATATGCATTTCTGTGCCCATCTTGAGGGCAAGTGTTTAAAATCGGTTCAAGAGGTGATTAAGCAAAAAGGGTAGACAAAATTAAACACACAAGTTATGTTCAGTGCATTTCTTCAGATCTGCAAATAGGTGAACAAAAAATCTTCTGCCGACTCCTTCCGTGCAACTCGAGATCTGGATAATATACATCAAAAGTCTTGGCATCAATGTGTTGAAAGTTTCAATACTGGCGATCTAATGTTAGCATCTCAACAGTTGGACAAATTTTGGAAAAATAAGAAGGTATGGAGGGAGAAAATGGAGACGTTCACAAAAAATTAATGTGCAAGTTCAGATTCTCGGCCATATTAATCCCACAACGAAGTTCATTTAAGGTCATATATGGAATGTTTTCATGTGTATCACCAGCTGCCAATCAAACATTATATAAAAACCTTAAGTAATTTTAATAAAACAGAAGGATCACCATTTGAAATGTTGTGCACTACATCACGGAATACAGCACCTCCACTCTTACTTTACCTGATATAATTTGCATCAAAGTTACTTTCCTGCAAGTTATTCTCAGAAGATTCAACAAGCAACTGACATGGCTTAACAGTGGATTTCAGTTAATCACTTTCCTTGCTGTTTAAAAATTTTTTGCATCTGGAACCATTTCAAAAATACATTAATTTCTTATCACCCAAATAATTTATAATAAAGATAAAGTTGTCCCTGTACCTGCTTAATTAAGAGCTAATGCCATGAAGACATATGAGGGACTGGAGGGATTGTTCCACAATTATTGACCTTGGCACTGGATAGGGGTGAGTGGCCGGTCAGCTTCATGCTCTGGCAGCTTTGCCTCCTGGGGAAATAGTGCCCAGTATCCACTGCACAGGAGACATTGGTGGGCCTCAGAGCCAGTCAGGATGCTTTCAACTAGAGAAAAATCTGTCAACCCTGCCCACAATTGAACCCCGGATATCCAGCCCAAAGCCCATCACTATACTGACTCAGCTATCCTGCCGCCTAATAATCTTATCAGTAGTGAAAGTTACCGCTTACCTCATGCTGATGTCTGTGCTTCTTTCTGTAGTATACAGAGCAGCAATCTTCTTTCTCCACTCTCTAGAAAATAAAATATATGCATTGGGAGGCCGCTTTATTTTATTTCCACAAGCTGGCCTTCCCTCTTGCGATGGCTCCATCTGGAGGAAAAGAAACAAAACATTCTGTAAGTGACACTGGTCCACAAACTCTTTCATTCTGAGGCTCTCTTTTTGTGACTGTCATAAAATAGCAACTAATGGGCATATTGAAAATAGGGACAGAAATACACACAATACACACACTGATAGAAATTTAACAGAACATATTTAAATAATTTGGTCTATACAAAATCTATTCAAGTCAATATTTAAATAATTTATGGAGTTGTGCAAAAAATGCACCTTTACTTAAAAATTTCTGACAGTACACAGCACCAAGGTTGTAATGATCAATAATAATATTGTTCCTTTCTGTTCTGGGGTTGACTCAGTCTCATGCATCACTTTCCCCCTTCTTGGTTAATGGGTAAGTGCTGGTAAAATTGCAGTGATTTCAGATTTCGATGCTGGTCTCTTTCGCCAGTTCGTATTATTGTCTTCTGTGAAATCGATTTTAATGGCCCAGGCAGTAAGTGGTAAAATATGCAGTTTAAAGAGGTTAAGTGTGCTGTTCACTTGCCACATTCACCTGCTGGCTTCTAGTTACGTTTACTCTTCAAACCCTGAATATGGAAAATATACACTGCTCCAAATCATGTCGTTCTCCACGAACTAAATGGAATTACACCCGACATCCACAGGCAACTCAATGGGCCTAAGCGGACTGAGGTTTTCAGCCATAGCAAAACAGACCTGATATGAGATTATTTTTGCAGAAACACAATTTCACTGCCACCATGAGACACTAAAGCATTCTAGATGCAGCCAAAATTCGGTTATCATTGCCTTCTCAAAGAAAAAGCCAAACCTACATACTGAGAATATTAAACACAAACTTGAAAATAATAGACACATATATTTCTCAAGTTTTCCGTCCTAAATTACTACATATATATTAAATATCTCGAAGAGAAATACTAAGAAGAAACGACCTTCGGATCTGAGGTATGCCCAACAACGGAAGGGTATTACTGCAAATTAGGTCGTACTGTTAATTACTACCCTAGCATTAATTATTTAATCTGAAATTATTCATTATTTATCCTCCATATAATTGTCAAAACCGATATATACTGTATTATATTGTAACGTGTTTTGTTACTGACGACGCCGTTCACATTAATTGGTTTATTTAACAACCTAGAGATCGTAACTACAATTATTTATAACACTGTTACGAGTATACACAATTTACAAACCCTACACAGTATTCTATTCACTTTATCTTCAGTAGTCTTCACGTATTAATTACGTGGGAGCTATACAAGTGTCACTAAATTACACAATCCCAATACCTTCTCAGCTATCACTGATTATCACACTTTACGGTAGTATTTCCGTGTTCAAGACCAGTACTGTCACTCCTGACCGCTCCTGATCCTCCTGATCACGTAACTGTCTCGCATACCCCTCAACCAGCTTTCTATACCTTTCACTGTTGCCCGTGTCAGCCACGTCACCTCGAGGGGGAGGGGGAAGAGCGCTGACACCTGCCACGACAGCGCTGGGGACGGAGGGGGTGTCCACCATTGCGCAACACGTCGCAATCTATATGTGCTTGTAGTTACTATAGGATTCTGACGATGGTGTATAACACACAGACAAATTGGGTTTTCGGACTTTATCCATCGTCCTGGTTTTAAGATAACTAAGAAAAACACGACGTTTCGG
This sequence comes from Cryptotermes secundus, assembly GCF_002891405.2. Taxonomy (NCBI): domain Eukaryota; kingdom Metazoa; phylum Arthropoda; class Insecta; order Blattodea; family Kalotermitidae; genus Cryptotermes; species Cryptotermes secundus. The sequence continues at coordinate 370,381 of NW_019733848.1, forward strand.
AAACTGGATCTGTTTCCGTCCTCAGGTGAGGGAAAACACCTATTCTGTTGGGTCCTTCAGAAAGAGCTAGCTGATGAGGCACCGGCTAAACAGTAAGTAAACAATACAACTATATCATAGATACCAAAATTAATAGTGGAACAATAAATTTAATGCCATTATTCTTACATTTCCAAGCAGTTACATGTACAAAAGTATAGAATGTGCCATTATGTCCGAGGGAATATAACAAAATTGCAAGAACTTGATGATATTAACCGAATTTTTAACTTTATTTTACGCCATAAGTTTCGTGTTTATAATATAGTTCATTGTATTTTTATAATGTAATAATTATCGAGTATCCGCCTTTACCATCTCAAATGCAGTTCAGAAGTGTGAATATGTATTCACGTGTTTGGCTGATGATGGCTTTAATAGCCGAAAAATGTAGCTGAGCTAATTTTAGCCTTGATCATTGTATTGTTGTGTTGCGACGGACTCTAATAAATAATTGTAAACGAATGCAACTTCTTAATTGTGGCATATAGTACGAATTCATCATCATACAAAGAAATATATCTAGCGTCACATACCATATCGATTAGTAGCATAATTATCCAACATTAATCAACTATTTTCAACCAAATACTTTAATTCATTCTAATATAATTCAATAAATTTCCCGTTTATGTAAAATCGTAACTCTCACAGCAGTTCTGTGGCTTGTATTGATACCTGGAGCGTAAATGTCACCGGTCTACTTCCACTTCTCGATTATGAACGATATACGATACTATATTACTTTCCATTATTATCTAACAAATTCGGTTTTTTGTTATAACAGTCAATGAATTCTCTAAAGTGCCGTCTCAAGTTGATTTTCTAAATTTAATTTACAACACATTACAAAAATCAAACATAATCTCACATGCAAAATTTCAATACAGTGAAACCTCGATCTATCGTTCAATTTCTGTGGTCCCTGAACAAATCGTATTTAAACTATGGAAATAAAACCCGCCTGTATCGTTCGGAATTCTTGGTCCCCATGAATGTTAATCCCGCATTGATCGTTTTTAAGAAAATGCAACACCACACAATGTTAGTAAGCATTGGTAGTAGTAAAAGCGGTTGATGTTTTTGAAACGTGGTATAGAAAGATGCAGTACCGTCAAAATGTGGTATGTGACCTTGAATGAGTCTTACCTGCAAAACAATGAGCATGAGCGATAAGGGGATGCCGAGAGGCCGAGAGCCTACCAGCTAGGAAAACTTTCCTGTATGTTAGTGTGAATCGTGTGAATCAACTCAGTTCGCGATTTCGCCTGGTTGAGTTTATAGTCATCGCGTGTTCGATCCTCGACGTGCTTCGTATTATTGTTAGCGTCATCAACAATTTTCTCCCACATGGCGTTTCCTGTGAAAAAAGTTCGGACTTCAGAAGAACGACTGCGCATTATAGAAGAGGTGGAAAAAACCCCATCAGAGAAGAGGACTGACATAGCCAAGCGACTAGGCCTGCCACCAACCCTAAATTCGATTATCGCAAAGAAAAGGGAGATCTGAGAGCTGGCTGATAAGTGTGATACGTCAGCCAAGAAGAGGAAGATGGGCAAGGAGTGTCCCTACAGCAAGCTGGAAAATGTCCTCTTTGCCTGGTACCAGTAGTAACGCAAATTGGACCTGAGAGTGGAAATATTATCACTGGTTTACGTTTTTTTATTTAGTTAATACATATAGGCAAATGTAACCGTTTTCATTCATTTTATATAGGCCTCGCACATATCGTTTCTTTCGGGACCCCCGACGAAAACGAATCGAGGTTTCACTGTATACTGAAATACGAGTACATATCTTTCAGCATGGAAGCAAAGCGAGATACTGATCAAAAGGAAACTAATTTCTGTTAGATATAATCTCTCTCTCTCCAGTATGAGTTATTCACCAGTTCTTATTGTGGTATGAGGAACAGTTGGGCCACTTATCCCAAAAATATGTTTCAGACTAATACATACACTTACCTTGATGCTCATGCCTTTTCCATGTTCACTCCTAACATGAAAAAGTATTTGAAGTGAAGCTGCTTGGTGTGTTGTGACTTCAGGATGATGCAGTTCTTTGGCCATTTTCACCCCATGGCTATGGACAGATGCAAGCTTCCATGTCTGCTTTATCGTTACTGAACACTGAATTAAATACCTAAACATGGTCCTTTGTTGCAATTATAACTGGCAGAGTTGATATAAAACAGGGGAGAAATATTGTATGACATCCTCAAGACACCTTTCTAAGCCTAGGTGCTATCTATGGAATTTAAAAGCACAAATTAAACTTGAAAGATGGGGAATATATTACTTGTAGTCAGTAATAATAAACAATTTATTGCTTTCATAGGAATTACTGTGACAGATTTAAACATTAACCTCTTCAAGTTTGACACCTGTAGTGATTTCTTACATTGTTCTCAATGCAGTCATGGGGAATTTAGTACTTCAAAGTCTCAAACTGAATATTATTGTTAAGGCAGTGTCTACATGAGTGCACAAAATGCATCCGTTGTAATGAACGTACTTTACTGAGGAAGTTGCTGAGGATACCACTCAGTGGCAGAATGTGGTGCATAGTTTTTTGTCTGCACTGGTGCCAGAAGAAAGTATAGCATTCGCCTCATTTATTTCTACAACTGATGCATTTTGTGCGCTCGTGTAGACAGTGCCTAAGTGGTCAGTATTCCTACTTCCTATTTCGGTGGTCCTAGGTTTGAATTCAGCATGGACAGCAAGCATTATTATTGTTGACTATTATTATTGTAGTATTCGTCACTTCTTCCACACAAATGCTGTAATTGTACCTTAAATTAGACCATGCCATGCCTACTTCCTTGCATGTACATACCTTTAAATTTGCCATCCTTAATCATGCTACTGGCTGATGTTATAATCTGTGCAGCTGGAAAAAGATGTTGTTAATGAATCCAACAATCAACAGAGGCCAAATACACCAACCCCCCACAATTACGATGCAGCCAGATTTGTAAGGGACGAAAGTACTGACATTTAGACCCATTGCTAGGGAAAGACTTGGCAAACAAGGCCACAATAAATATGCTATCAACAGAGTAGACCCATTTCTAGGCAATGCCCACAATACACGCAGGCAACAACAGAACCGGTGTTGCAGGAGATGTTTTCTGTGTGGATTCACATATATCCATTGCTAGGCAATGGATGTGTTTTCTGTGCTGTGGTCTGAACCCAGGCTATATAATGAGAAGCCAACAATAACTGACAGAGTGAACTGTGTGTGTGTGTGTGTGTGTGCGTGCGCGCCCACCCCGTGTGGAGGCGGGGTCAAATACCTCCACCGTGACCCTGCGAGTCGTAGGAGACGACGAAAAGGGAAGTCTCAATTCTGAGAGAGTAAAATATGGTTGCGAGTCCCAAGGGACTCTGACCCGAATATGACTGCGCTGGCAAGGCCCAACAGCATATGCAAAAGACAGACCCGTCCTCTCGTCAGAGAAGGTGCCCCACAGAAACAAGACCGTAACTGTCAAACGGTAATAATTAATATTTGGGGCTCAACACCAAGACTTACTGACTGACTGACTGACTGACTGACCGTCAGTCGCAATGTGACTTTGACTTGAATAACTGACGGTTCAGTTGGAAGTCAGAATAGTTCCCATGCAGCATCCAGCTGAAAGATGACAATGTGTCAGATTTTTGAACTGTTGACACAGAAGTGTGTGTGCACACGTGTGTCAATGTGGTCTTGCCCTGAATTCTAGTCTCCTGGCTTTTAAAAGACAGCACAACTATTCTTTTGTGACATTCATATATTTGCAAGTATTTCCTGGTTGCTACTTAACAGCGATGCTTGAATGTCACTGAAATGCTGTAAAAGTGCTGTTATTTCCTGACTGGCTGTTGGCTTCTTCTAACAAATGCCACCAACCAAGCCTACATGTCGCTCCCCCTAACATGAGTTTGACCTGAAAGCATGAGTAGAGCCATAATTTTCAAATATAATATTAAAACAGGATTATCATTCATATCGTGTTAGACAGTGCAAGCCATTCACTAATCTTGTGTCATGACCTTGCAGATGAGACCAAACATGTGCTGCTATAATAACTACCTGAAAGCCTCCCTCCCTTCACCACCCCCTTACATGCACTGCCTAGAGTAGGGGTTCTGGAGTCCCACCCTCCCCACTCCATTACGGTACCAAACTGGGGGGGGGGGGATTTTTATATGAGATACAAAATTTATCAAGTTTATAATGCACTGTAGAAATTACATTTCACTATATCTACTGAACAAAGTGCAAAAATGCTGGCATAGAAGAATGAACATGAGACGATACACACCAGCGGTACAGGACCTCCTCACAGATGGTGCACTACCTAAGAGGCAAATGCTGTACAATCATTGCTCACCGACAAACTCAACAGAGATTTTCTTCTCTGATGCAGCTCCAAAACTGCCAATATACTGTAACAATTATGCAGGGCTTTACAAATTGTAAATCTGAACACACTATACAGAGTGGAAAAAAAAAAAAAAGGAAGAACGTCGTAAAATATACTGCACAACATGTGTCCTGCGAGGTTTAGTTTTCAAGATATGCTTCACTGTCAAGTGGCACAAGCTATCGAATGATTAATTTATGGGCTGCTCAATAGTCACTAAAGATGTTCCAATCGGTGCATGGCATGGTATCCTCTCCAATACACCCTAACATGCTGACATTGACCACTGTTACAGCTGCTTGAAGTCTTGCCACCAGAGGATTCCACAACCAAGGAGGCCTCCATGCCCAGTGCCCTGAAACTCCTATGCTAAAACCACAACAATGTCCCCAACAATTATCTCATGCCTGATGTGGATGCTGCACAAACGTGCTTATTCTGTCCACAGAATGTTATGTGAAGTGAGCTTATCTGCAGTGTGTTAGTGTTGGAGCCATTCACAGGATTGCATCCTCTGAACACAGAAAACATCTCCATTTCAATTCATTATTCATCCTACCTACATCAGTCTACTGTATGAACCCCAGTACACTGTGCCCTGCATAGGTAACCTCACAGAAGAAAAGACCTGTGTATGAATGTCTGACCAGAGTATGAATACCAGAAGTATCTTTACACTAGCATCTAGTGCCATCCTAGTGGTGACATAACTCCACCACTGTTCCCATACTAGACACATGTGAGAACAGATTTTTCAGTCCAGAGAACAGAAAATTTGAAAAAAATTTCAAGAACGGGAATTTTCCATACTAGTGCAATCACAAATTTATACCTAGTTCTTTGAATCCTGTTCTGTTATATTATCACTGCAAATGGGGGTTGCAGACACAGCATGACTTGACAATAAAATTAAACAGACAACAATGTCTTGATTAATATATCATGCTTATACTGAACAACTATATGTTTGGATCGTGATACATCACCATGAGGTGGATTCTAATTAAATAACTGCAGAGTCAATGAACTTCTATAAAATGGATTAATAAAATTAGATAAAATGCAAGAATCTGGCCCTGCAACCTTCAAAACTCCACTCAGCTCTGAAGAATGGCAGCAACATTTCAACCTGGGTTCCTGAATATCCAGTTTTGGCAAGTTAACCCAGTTCTATCTGCCTCAGCACCCCATTATTTGGTTTACTTTTGAACTGTGTTACCAATGACGTCACGCCCCCTGCACAAAGTGCTACTGCTTGCCTCAAGCAGTGTTCTATGAATTTTATTTACAATCTCTACAATGTTTCCAAACATTCTGACAAGAAAGCTAGAGGTATCTATCTGATGTGACATGCACCTTTCATACAGCAGGTGCTCGAAGATGGCAGATAGTTCAGGAGGCGAAGGCACTGCATGGAACTTGCTCACTAGGAACAGCTTCCCTCCACTGATGCCACTCCAGGACTGCCAACATATAATAACAATTATATACAAACAGCTTCACCAGCTGTCCACCTCAACACACTTTATGACTGGTCAAAATTTCTGATTTCTTTGAAGCACACTCCTGATTTAAGATGTTTTACTCTAACCCTTACAGGATTGCCAACATAGAGAGTGCAGATAAATCTATACAAATTCTAAATCTGAGTGCACTATGAATTGTGTTAACCAACCCACAACTTTGCTAAATCAAGATGATCCCCTGACACTGAGTCTGGTACTACAAGAGGCACTAAATTTTTAGTGATGCACAAACTTGCTGGTCGCTCTCCGACCGAACTCATTCGCTCATCAATGATTGCTGCTCACATTTCACCTGCTGCGATAATATAAAGTGGAAGGAAAGTCCTCCAAAATGCCAGTACTCTTTACCATTTCAACAGTGCGCTATACCCAAACACAGAAGAAGGCTGGCACTGACACGTGTGTGTGTGTGTGTGTGTTTGTGTGGCCTTCTACCCTTCACAGCTTCATGCCCCTTGCCTACTTCTGCTCATACACTTTGCACCTTATCCTCTGCTAGACTCTACAGCAATCAATGATGGATCATTAGTGAATAATGAAAAATGCAAAGGAAATGGCTGGGCCTAATTTGAACTATTCTGTAGCTGAGTAAAACTAAGAAACACATCCATCAGGATAGCATATCTCTGGGATGAGATGTTTCTTAGGTCTCTAGAATACACACATTGATAATAAATAAAAAATGTTCAGTCTCGGACAGTAGACACAAATCTCATGTGTTACATACCTCCCACACAGGACATCTTCACAGAACATACAGAAAAAGAGGGGAATCGGTTAGGGGTCATTCCATGTGAAGTCGTCCAGAGAGGTCGCTCACCAGTTAAAAAAAAAAAATCATATTTTGTACACTTATTTCTACATATTTTCACACCTCAAAAATATTTAAAAAATGTAATCCGCTCGGTACAGCCGTTTTTATAATGCGAAAAAAACGCGTTTTCGGCTCAAATTGAGGTTTGCGTTATCTCCCATATCTCGATAACTATTGCAGCTAGAGACTCCAATGAAAAACCAATTTGTTCCTCATGATATGGGCAACAAATCATGTCATTACAAGATTTCACTCAACTCACTTCCTCTAGGTCTAATTAAGCTCGAAACTTACCTATCGATTTTGGGAAAAACGCTATTTTTCACCTTCAGAAACCAATGGGAGGAGGGAAGTATCAGATCTGTGGTTTCTACCCTTTGTTTTCTCCTACATGAAGAATATAATCACATAGTTTTGAACACCATACCTATTTTCCAACATTTTTCAGGAGCTTCCAAACTTTGCTCTGGGCTTCTCCACAGGAGATATGAGATGTTAAAAATGGCCGATTTTGGGCCCAGAGCAAAGTTTGGAACTGGAGTCCCTGTCACTGCTGTGTTCAGAACGTCGGAATAAGTTCTTCTGTTAGCCACTTCTGATAATTTGTCGCGTTCATTTCGCTGTGATAGTCCCCGGTCTTCAGATGAGATATATATATCAACAATGACCCGGGAATGAAGCCGGTTCTGCCTCCCGCTTGCACAATAATCAGCCTCTGGCCCTTCGATACGGGTGCCATGTACACTGATGGAGTGTCATCCGTCCAGTTTTTAGGTCTGGTGTGACCGCTGTGAATGAAGGTCGCGTCCTCATAAATTATAGGCCGACCTTCCTTCCTGTACTTCTTTATTGCACGCAAATGTGCTACTCTCTTCGACCTAATGTCGTCCCTCTCGATCAAGGCGCCCCTCTTATTTCGCGTTTTCTTCCATTTAAAACCCAAAATCAATTTCAGGCTGGTACTACCTCCCTTGAAATTAATGGTTTCCTTGAGTTTTGGAAGTAGTTTCCTCACAGTAGGCACAGTTTCTTCTTGGGTGTAGAAACCATACACTATGTAAGNACACTGTCCGCCGAATCACAGATATATCGAAATCATCTGGATTTGTTATCCGTTCAGGTACAGAATGGTGTTTACCGGGAGTTCCGAACATAGCGCCTTCTTTTTCACATCGAGAACCTTCATTCAGAATTCTCCGTAAACTTCTTTCTGAAACTCCGGTTAGCCCAACTACTCTCTCTTGTACCTTTCTTAACGGTATCAATACATGAACTGCAGCCGCTTCACTTTTCATAAATGAATGGACGTTATTTACAACCTCTCCTGTCTGGCTGTGCAAAGTTGGCATTTGTTTTCTTTTTAAATGTGTTACTGCCCTAAAAGAAATATATCAGTTAAAAACTAGCAACTGGCACGTGGGAAAAGCACACAGTATCTACTAATAACAGCGATCCTGCGAGCTCAACGTCTGCCTTCTTACTATTCTGTGGAAGGGAAGGAAGCGAAGGTGCATAATCCTGTTTATCAGAGACCAGCAGTGGCCCGTGTTCTCACATGAATCCAGTTCATTCTCCCCCAACAGCCTATTTCTCTAAGGTCTGTTATTCGTATTGAAGTAAATGGATTTATTACTAAACTATATAATTAAGACGTATTCGAGTATAACATCAGTATGTATTAGGATTTATAGGTTAGGAAGCTCTTTTAGTACTTTCAAGTTTTGTACTGTGCAAATGCAATTCATTGGCATTGTCTTTAAATAACAAAGTTAAAAAGCAGTCATGCGTGTGTGCATGCATCATAGCTGGGTCACTGGGAATGGGAGGCAAGAAAAAAATCATTGCTTTTGTTACACATTATTGTCCTTTGAAGATAAACTGAGAAATCTGCCATATTTGGAGCATCTGATATTTGTAGGAGACTCATATACATTAATCAGACTATCGAACATTTGTGATAGCCATTACAATGATGTCTTATTGTAATTAAAAAGGTATTAAAACCTTAAATACATTAAACCATCAAACGCAACAGTGTTTTCATCGATTAATTTAAAACCCTTAAAGGCTCAACTTAAGGTGTTTGTTAGATACACAATTTAATTATTGACTTTGTAATGTGCGACCTTATATCTCGTCTACTAGCTTCTCACTTTGCATTGTAGTAAGCATACACATACTTAATGTAGCACAAAGTGAGATAGATAACTTAATAATGTACAGTCAGACCCTATGTGTAGTTCTTATTAATATTAATTGCATTACAAATAAATTCCATTAAGATTGAGATGACAAGTTTATCGTTAAAAATTAGAACTTAAAAACAATTTATCATTGTGAACAGTGAGTAGCTTCATGTCTCTGTGTTGTAATAGGCTGTGCTCATAAAGGTGGTCTTTGTATTGGTTTCTGTCTTTTGTTATGCAGAAATGATTCGTTTGCTGGTGTTACTGTATTCTGCATTTACATTCAGTTAATACAACGTTACTACATTCAGTCCCATTTTTGTGCTGTTATGCTCTGCTGCAAAACAGGATGCAAACAATAGAAATGTGTTACTGTAGTTGAACATATGTCACTGAGAGTGTGCTACAGGCCTAAGTAAAATACACACATGGAGTTTGCTTATACAATAATTTGCTACACTGGGATTGCCATTTGTTTTACTCTAACAACATAAATAAACACATTACGCAAATTGTTTGCAAGGAACTACAAGTATCAATTAAATATGTGTCTTGACAGTTTCATAGCTTTCACTTGCAAATGAGAATAAACAATGACATTTTCTTACACAAGTGAAAAACTGTTTTTGACCCTGCAGGTAAATGGGTGCTATGTTAAATGGGTCCTTCTTCACCACAGCATGTGGCCTCCAGATATGGAGGGTAGCTGCGAATATATGGAATTAGCAGTTGTGGACAGCCGACTAGGGGTGGTCTTCAAACTGGGGACTGGGCGTTGGGCTAGCAACTCCTCACCATAAAACAACAATCTGTTGCAAAATGTTACACAGGGCCTCTGACTTGGGCAAATTCTTTGGAATGACATAAGCAAGGAAAATGGACATGAGATTTGGAATGAGGAATATAATGAGTCTGTATAGGACTGGTTCACAGGCAATAGTTGCAAGAGAAATAGCAGACTGAAAGTTAGATTCAGTGGGAATACAGGTCACATGGGACAGGGGCGACACTGAATCAGCAGCAGATTATAAACTTTTCTGGGAAGTTTGGAATGAGAATCTTCAATTAGGTATAGGATTTGTTGTACATATAAGAATCGTATCAGCAGTTAAGAGTGTAGAATTTGTTAGTTATAGGTCGTCATATATAACTCTTAAGAGGTCACTGGTGTGATATCATTGTTCTGAATGTTCATGGCCCAACAGGGTACAGCTGCTATGAGGAACTATGAAATTTATTTGATAAATTCCCTAAATAAAAGTAAAGTTACCCCTGTGCTTAATTAAGGACAATGACATAAAGACATGTGGGAAGTGGAGGTATAGCTCTCAGTTCTTGACCTTGGCACTAGGTGGAGGAGAATGGTTAGTTTCATACCTAAACTGCTTTGCCTGCAGGGAAAGAGTCCCTAGCCCCCATTGCATAGGAGGTGGGTAAAAGTGCCATATGGAAATTTTGTTGGAGAGTTTTCTGTGCCAAAGTGGAGAGAAAACATACACTCAATGCAACAATTGGGAATGAGAGTTTGCATGAAATTAGTAATGATAATTAGAGTAGTAAACTTTGCCTCAAAAATGTAGTTGTCAAGAGTACAATGTTCCCAAGTCATAAAGCTCGTGTGTTTACTTAGGTGTCTCCTGATAGACACTCAGACTATATTTTGATAGACAGGAGATGGCTTTCAAGTGTACTCGATGTCCAGGTTTCAGGGGGCTATATCATGATACTGATCACTATTTGATGGTGGCAAAAGCTGGGGAGAGACTGGCTGTTAAGTAAGCAAGCGACATAAAAATTTGATATTGAGTGATTCAGTTTCAAGAAACTAATTAAGATGGAAATAAATATCAGTATTAGATTAAAATCTCAGACAGGTATACATCTTTAGAAAACTTGAACAATGATGTGGATGTCAGTAGACCTTGGGAAGCTGTCAGAGAGAATATTAAAGTTTTAGCCCAAAACAATCCAGGTTATTACAGATTGAAGCAGCATAGGTCATGGTTGGATGAAGGATATTCAAAACTATTAGATCAAAGGAAAGAAGCAAAATTGTAATGTTACAGGATCCAGGCCAAATAAATGGGGATGATCAGAACAATTTTAAGACTTGAAGCTAGCAGACATTTCTGGAACAAAAAGAAAATAAATGAAAGACAGGGGTACCAGGGAGAATATTCAGACCAAAGAGGGATGAAATAATAGAAGGTTGAAAAAATTGCGTAATGAGCTCCACAACTGATACTTTTGGCCAGATATAATTGGAGTGATAAAGTGAAGGAGGGTGAGATGGGCAAGGAATGTAGCATGCATGGGGAGAAATGGAATGCATATAGGATTTCAGTGGGAAAGCCAGAAGGAAAAAAGATTACTGGGAAGACCTAGAGGTAGGTGGGAGGTAATACTCAAATGTATCTTAGAGAAATAGGATGGGGTATCCTGGACTGGATTGATCTGGCCAAGGATAGGGATCAGTGGTAGGCTCTTGTGAACATAGTAATGAACTATGTAAGTTTTGAGGTTCTTCATAGTAATGAACCTTCGGATCCCATAAAATGCTGGAAAATTTTTGACTGGCTGAGGAGCTGGTGGCTTCTCAAGGAGGACTCATCTCCATGCAGTTGGTTATGTAAATGTGCGCATGGGATCCTTTGTTCTCAATAAAACAGTATGGAGATTACAGTCTTTTGGGATATGATATCATGCCTTCTGATTGAGAGATTCCTATGAAACGTTGTACTCATGGCGTCACACCTCAGAAGACTGCAGTTACACCCTGCAACCATGTGACGTGCATCTGTCTCATGCTGTATAGATGGCAGAACCTGAGGAAACATGGATATGTCTTGAGTTCATTTACCATGACCTGTTTATTTATACTTCAGCAAGCCCCAAGGTGAACTTTCTGTTGACACATGACAGGTGAGTACGGAGGGTGTGGCAAAACGGTGACCTGTTGCCTTTCCAGTTCCTCTTGGACAAGAACAGAGCGATGTGCAGGGGCATTGTCGTGTAGCAACAGCCAATTCTTCCTACGCCAAACGTTTCGCTAGGGGATTTGCCTAGTTTCTGGCAGAACTTCATGGTTGCCCGTCGTTCAAACTGACACATTTTCGATTTCTGCCATTTGCATTTAACTGCAGTTCACAGTAGAGGCAGTAGTTCTGGTCACGCTGTTTCCACACAACTGCCTCTTCCTGTGGTGGGAGATGAATTGACGGCATCATATTGTGCCTCAGCCTATCCACTGTAATGCACTGCAACAACGCTTTGCAGCCAGTCCACAAAGTTATCGACTATTGTAATATATATACATACATAAAAACACACACATGCAAAATCAAGAATATGTGGTCACTTAAGTGTGTAAGTTGAAATTTTAACTTTCATAGTTGAGTTCCAAGATTTTCACCTGCAAAATGTCTGAGTGGAAAGAAAAAAAGTATTGAAATCATTTTATTGAAACAGGTAAATGAATTTTCAAACACTATAAGGTTAATATTAACATTCTTTTGTTTGCAGAAATTTTTGTGTTCAAGTCTTGTAGCCCGAGAAAAGCATGTCTTTAGTCTCCAGAATAGCCTTAGGTGCTGCAATAACTATGTCAGTTGGAATTATTAGCTACGTTCATTATAAACAGCATTTAGACAGGTAAATGAACATGCTTTGAATGTTACATCATTTACAGTGCCACATAATATGATACAGTAGAACAAGTTTTTCTTCTTATAACTAAAATTAGTTAAGTGTTTCTGCTATTGCAAACTTGTGGATAGTATGAGAGCTCATGGTTGTTTAGTCAGTCAGTATGAGTCTGATACACTGTTCCCTGGGCTCATTTGCATGTTATAGCACAAAATCTAGGATAGGTTGGCTATAGTTTTCTAGCCAGGACTCAGGACTGCATATTGTTCTGCAACAGCAGCACTGTGCCTCTCTTGTACAGCACTGACTCCTGTAAACCACTGCAAGTAATGTGATGCTGTTTTTATTTAGGGACAGGCTCCATGATGGTGTAATTAGAGATGTGGAGCGCCAACAGAGAAGAAAGACAGAGAATATTTACTTGCTTCAACAGCAATTAGAACTTACAAGACAACTGAGGAAAAGTGAGGATGAACAATTACAGAACAGTGAAAGTGCTGGATAATGCATGACAGAGACTTTCTTGTAATCTAGATTTCACCAGTACGCAATACTAATACTGCCTGCAGTTGGAGAGACTGTATACTTCAGACACTACATAATTTTCATGAGCTCAGTTGTACTGTAAATAAATTCTTATGTAAGCTGTATGATATAGTTATTCCATATACAGTAGAACTTGGTTATAACGTCATCAAAGGGACCTAAAAATAGTGTCGTTATAAACGAATGTCGTTGTAACCGAAATGGGCACTTCCACAGTAGCCTTATGTTAGTCACGTAAAAATCTACCAAAAACCGAGTTAAAATGTTGCATTTTTTAGTGAAATACGTAGTTAAATACAGACTAACGTAACATTAACGTGGAATTGCCCAAATGTGTAATATCANGAATGTAGTTAACAACCTGCCGCGTCCTCTTGCACTATTCACGCAGTCCCACCCCACACCCTTGTTTTCGCATAAAACCCGCGCTCCTCTTGCAGCCCGTGGTCGTATTCTTCCAGGACAGTCATATCAGCAAGTAGAGAAAGTGAGGGTGGGCAGACACATCGAACTTTCCCATGATATCGGAGAAATTCAGGAATGAAAATGACGCTACATACGAGGTTGATGTATTTGTGCATGTCGTACTAAGCAAGGTATAAAAACAGTTGCTTTATGAGGATTTAGTTCGTACCATTGAATATTTGATGCAATAGACAAGGTGTCGCAGAAACCGATTTTGCTATAACCAAGTTTTACTGTATATCCATCAAAATAGCGGTATCCCTAAGCTTTTCCCCAGTGAATGCTGAGCTACTGTTCAAAACAGACCATTCTGCTGTTTTCCATATCCTCTTTGTTTAATCAGTATTATTCACTGTTAGTATACTGGGATACCCAGTATTCATCTGTCTGACATCTGAGCTGTCTGCAGCATTTCATCCCTTCAAGTATAAATGTATTCCTTTGCAAGGAAAGCCAGTAATTTCACAGTAGAACTGTTTAACTTAACTATTTTAATTCCTTCTTTCCTCAATCTCTTGAAACGAGAACATGACTGTAGTGGGAACAGTTCTATACATATCATGCAGCTGTAGAAGTGACAAAAGGATTAGTGTAAAATGAAGCATTAAGTACATATAATAACATAACAGTATGAGTTTCCATTTATCAGTATTGTCACCACTGCTGAAGAAAGTAAATATATTCCTATCATATCATATTGCCTTTGTCAGAAAGAGTAACCAAACATGAGGGTGTCTACTTTAAAATAAATTACCTTTTAGTAGGTCAGATAAAAATACATATTCCTTGTCAATGTGCTGCAACTTGTGAACATATCAGCACGTAAAATTAAAAAGTGATTGATAATTATTTTTAGGCTTTTAAAGAATATTATATATAAAATATTTCAGAATGAACTCTGAATCTTACATATTAAAATCTCATTTCCAGAAATGTTACAAGAATAACTGTAAAAGACATGGATGAAAATGAATAGAGAATAAATCAGGCAGATATATGTATGTATATTTTCCTGCTACTGAAATAACACTTTAAAAAGTGGAGGTACAATTCTTAATTAGTTCAAGCTCTGGGGAGAGATGCTGATGTAATGTACTGAGGTCCTTTATAAATCACCACATCACACTTCCACTGTCTATCATTTTCTGAGTTATGCCTGCTTTCATGTGAGGAGTAAAATATATTTCTTTTTTAAGATAAATGGCATAGTGTGATACCATATGATATTAACCTCTAATATACGTAGACACGAAACAGTATGTACAGGCTTCCACTTGTGTTAAAAATATACAAATCAAACAAACTCTAGTCCACAAGTGAACTATACTGACCAAGCGACTGCCCCTTGTCAGCGAAGTTAGTGGCAACTTTTGCGGATAGAGGGTGTCATGTGGTCAGCGCAACAAGTCCCCACAGCCATTAATTTCGGTTTTCTAGACCAGAGCCGCTATTTCCTTGAAATAGCTCCTCAATTATCCTCACGAGGCTGAGTGGATCCCGTTCCAGACCCACTACTTCTCCGAAAAAATCTGGTAGCGCTGGGAATCGAACCTGGACCTCTGGATCTGTAGCCAGGAACTCTGACCACTGGAGCACAGAGGCGGTACATTACAAATATATAAATACAAGAAACATTAACTTAGCTTAACCCTTCACAGAGTGAAACTGTTTAAATAATTTAAAGTCATTTATTCCTCTGTACAGGTCTTGTTCTTGTTCTTACTGTTCATTGCAAGCTCATCAATTTTGTCTTTCAGATATTCCCATTTAACTTGCTTGGATCCTGTAACCATTGCAATTTGGCCTGCTTTCTTTGGTCTAATAATTTTGAGCATCCTTCATTGAACCATGGCTTATGCTTCTTTGGGTCATAATAACCTAGACTCTCTTTGGCAGACATTTTTATATTCTCTCTAATAGTTTCCCGAAGTTTTATTAACATCTACCTCAGT
This sequence comes from Cryptotermes secundus, assembly GCF_002891405.2. Taxonomy (NCBI): domain Eukaryota; kingdom Metazoa; phylum Arthropoda; class Insecta; order Blattodea; family Kalotermitidae; genus Cryptotermes; species Cryptotermes secundus. The sequence goes on from NW_019733848.1 coordinate 385,971, forward strand.
GTCCAAGTTTTCCAAAGCCGCAAACCTATTTGAGATTTCAATATGATACTGCTCTTTACCCTCTACCTCATTTAATTTCTTGAGATTGAACCTCTCCGTATGAACTCTGTGTGTTGTTTGTTTGCTGACTGCCAGTCTTTCCTTAACCTTTGCCACCACCAGGTAGTGGTCAGTATCAATCTGCTGCCCTGAATGATCGGACATCAAGTATACCTGTGTGCCGTCTCCTGTCTATCAAAATAGGGTCTATTTGATTGTGTATCTTCCCATCAGGAGATGTCCAAGTAAATTTATGGACGTTATGATGTTTGACAGTAAGATTTTTTGATGTGGCAAAGTTTACAGCTCTAACTCCATTATCATTACTAATTTCATGCAAACTCTCATTCCCAGTCTCTGGTTTGAAAATGTCTTCCCTTCCTACTTTGGCACAGAATTTTCACAGGGTACTTCGGGAATTTATCAAATACATGTTCCAGTTCTTCATAGAATCTGTCCTTTATGTCAGCAATTTTATCTACTGTTGGAGCATGAAAATTCATAACAATGATATCACACCAGCAACCATTTAGTATTATATATGATATCCTATTACTAACAAACTGTACCCTCTTAACTGCTGATACAGTTCTCTTATGTATGAAAAAAACCTGTACCTAATTAATGATTTTCAGTCCCCTTTCTATAGAAAAATGTATATTCACCTACTGATGCGATGCCACCTCTGTCCCATCTGACCTGTATCCCTGCTAAATCTAACTTATATTTCAAGATTTCTTCCGTCACTGCCCTGAGCGGTTCAGACATTCCATGTACCGAATCTCATATCCATCTTCTTTAGCTTAGGTAGTTTATCCAAGAAATCTGTCCAGGTCTGAGGCTTCTTGAGAATTTTCGTTAGCAAGTTTACTTTTTACAGTGAGGAGTTGTTAGCCCCACGCCCAAGCCCCAAGCTGGATGACCACCCCTTGTCGGTTGTCCACGATTGCTTATTCAATATATTTGCAGCTTCCCTCCATACTTGGAGGGTGTATCCTTCATCTGAACAGAGGGTGTGGGACCCACCTAACATGGTGAATGGTAGGATAACTGAGGAATAATAAATTGGAAAGGATCTGAAAGGAAGTGATCATGGCCTGATTGTATTATGCCCATTTTCCTGGAGAGACTGTGGAAGAACATGAAAATCCTTATGATAGCTGGTGTCCTTGCTGAAATTCAGACTGAGATGTCTTGAAGTCAAAGCATTACTGCTGAACCACCTGCTAAATTATGATTTATACTGAAAGGATGACAACTGCATTAACAGGGTCTCCATTACCCTCCCTTAAGGAAGCTGCATTGTATTGCTATTCTGTTCCATACTTGTAATTTAGAGCTCAAAAATATATTAAATTATGTTGGAGGAGACACTGAACCTCTCCAATGTGAGATTCTTTACATGCTATATGAGAATGCTTGGATATTTCAGTTATACATGAGGGATACAAACATACCATATTTTTATATTTATTTAATTGTAATATCAAGTGTTGTAGTAGAAAGCTGCATACTGTAAGAATATTACTGATCGAAAATGTTCCAGTCAGTACTAAGGCTAGATGTGTCTAAATATGCAAACACACACAAGCTGACAGATGAACAAGGCAAATCCTTTAAGACTCATGGGTATTATAACTGTGCTTAATTTCCCAATTCAAAAGGCATATGCATATTTCAGTCAAGCAAGGAAGAATAGAACTGCCACTATATGTGTATGCATGATTCAGTGACTATATATGACTGCATTAAATTTAACCAGAAGTTCTTGAAGAACTATTCACCTACTTTCCTTTGACATGACACAGACCATTTAGAAAATAAAAAAAAAATTGGGG
>NW_019733848.1:387925-424325 GCF_002891405.2 Cryptotermes secundus
GGGGGGATACACAGACAGCAAGGTGATCTCATGAGGCTTTTTTCAGTTTTAATAAAATAACGGAAGTAGGCTGAAAAAGGCTGATTAATATTACAATATGTGACCAAGAGATGCCATAATAGCTGGGCATTTTAAGAAATTAATAATTTGGAGAATTTAGTTACTCCATTACTGATTACCCTACTACAGGCATGTCCAACTTCAAACAGGTTGTGATCGTCTTTTTAGTGTCAAAACAGTGATCTACCACCCCCTATCGTCGTACCTCTCTTTAAGCAAAAATAATGCTAAAAATAACACAACACATGATGTTTGTTGTAAAAGCAACATACATTTAAAGTACAGACTGCTTTAACACGTATTTTCCCTTCAAAATCTGAATATAATCATATTATATTACAAGTGAATTTACATGCTTTTCATGTATAATTTCCTTATAGGCCTATGAGATTGACCAAAAATTGTCCCGCAATCAACACGTTGGACATGCCTGTTCTACTACATGATATAAAATTACTGACTGTCCATATTCTCAACATTTATCTAATTTCAGTCCATTTACCTTTATACTGACAATGTTCATGTCCTTCCAGAACACAAACTGATCCACTTCTATAGCATACCTTACCTTTACAAGCCAATATGATATAACTTTCGTACAGACTGTGATAACTATGCTTGCTGATGCAAAGGTTAGGAAACTGCCTAACTACATACACTCCAACACAAAAGAACTATATAATTCAGTTAACTGAGGAAATACATTCAGGTGTGGAATGTGGTATGCTTAGTACTCTCTGGTCTAGCGCTTAAAAAGATCACTTAATGCATGTTTGAGAACAGGGTGTTGAGAATATTTGGACCGAAGAGAGGCAAAGTACAGGAGGTTGGAGAAAACTGCACAATGAGGAGCTTCATAACTTTTACTCTTCTCCAAGTATAATTAGAGTGATCACGTCAAGGAGTATGAGATGGGCAGGGCATGTAGCATGAATGGGGGGAGAAGAGTAATGCATATAGAATATTGGGAAAGCCAGACTGAAAGAGACCACTAGGAAGACCAAGATATAGGTGGGTGGATAATATTAAAACAGATCATAGACCAGACTGATCTGACTCAGGATAGGGACCAATGGGGGATTCCTGTGAACACGATAATGAACCTTCAGGTTCCATAAAATGCTGGGAAATTCTTGAGTAGCTGCACAACTGGTGCCTTCTCAAGAAGGGCTCAGCTCCTTGAAGTTAGTTTTTAATTAGGATGAAGCAAAACTACTCTGACTACTGGAGTTGCCTTCTAGCCATGGTGATGAAAGTCTTCTATTGAAGTATGGTGCATGAGAAAACATGTTCTATATAAGATTCTGAATTAAAATAGTATAAATTAATATGCACGAGATGGACCAACTCTGGTTCTAAACTAATCCCTTCTAAAAAACCGAGTAAGGTGGCTGCGGCAGCGTTGCCACGTGGTGCTTTGCCAGGAACTCACGGACGAGCAGAGGTGTGTGGCTGGGCGCACTGTCATTATGCAGCCGCCATTTAGCGGTGATGTCTTTTCGCACACGGATGACCCTTTTCCTTAATCTTTCTAGAACATCCACGTAGTAGGGAGCGTTGACGGTCTGTCCTTGGGGTAAAAACTCTTTGTGGACCACACCCTTGGCATCAGAAAAGACGATGAGCATTGTTTTCACTTTGGATTTGCTCATCTTCGCCTTCTTCGGTTTCGGGGAAGCCGAGGTGTGCCATTCAGCACTCTGGCGCTTCGTTTCTGGGTCATACTCAAATGTCCACGTTTCATCACCGGTAATAACACAGTCTAAATAATGAGGTTCAATTTCCACACGTTCCTTCAATTCACTCGCGATCAACATTCAACTGGCCTTTCCGTCAACAATTTGGGGACCAGCTTGGCACACACCTCTCGCATGTTCAATTCATCCATAACGATGTGATGCACAACGGTTTTTGGAATGTTCAGAGTGTCGGCTAACAACCGGACAGTCATTTGATGGTCAGTATTCAACAAATCACGCACACGAGTCACATTTTCATCGGTTTGGCTTGTTGATGGCTGTCTAGAGCGGGGGTTATCTTCCACTCCTTCCTGGCCCTCCTTCTTCACCCACCTTGTAACTTGCACATATGATAGAGCAGACTCCCCATATGCCTGCTTAAGCAGTTTGTGAGTTTTGGCAGCTTTTTTGTTGAGCTTTGTGCAGAACTTGACCGCCCAACATTGTTTGAAAGTATCCACCATCGCACGCCGTGATGTGGTCACAAAACACAGGTGCACTAAATCAGCGATACTGATGCCTCCAATGCTCGAGCAGACTGACCTTGGGCACGCTGTGAAGCTAAAGGCCTCCCTCCCTAACCCAACTGCTTCCAGCGCGCTCCGACCAGTAGGAGCGCGGTAAAGAAATATATTTCATGACTTTTGGGACACACCTTGTACTTGTGCTTCAGTAAGAGTTTTCTGGTTAACATTTTCCAAAAGTTGTGATTTTGATGCCTGCCTGATTTTTGAATGTCATTCATATCTCAGACATTCTTTTTAAGAGACTCTGGTGAGTAATGAACTTAAAAGAGTCATGTCTTTCATATTGTGGTCTTCTGATTTACGGTACTGTGTAGTCAGGTGGATGAGTACCAATATACTGCCTCTAAAATTCTGGTACCTATCTACCAGACTACATGTTGTCATAACTCAGAAGAGCACAATATGAATCTCCATTTCCATGAAAATCTCAGACCTCTGGAACTCTGATATATTGTTTTTCAATAGAGATACTCATACAATTTGTCAGTTTACCTGAATTTTGTACATTTTTAAGAAGCTAAATTTGGAGTACTAAATTGTGTGTCAGCATATTATGATACTTATTTGTTCTTTAATTACACTCAGTATAATGCATGAAAAAGCAAGTGTTATGTTTTGAAGGAAATAAAATTCAGTTAGAGATTTCCAAATAAAACTGGTTGTCTTCAATCTGTGTCCACTGTCACTACTCCAAAAATACCTCTACAAATTATATGCATTTTATGTCTCAGGTAATGTTTCACACATAAAGCATATTAAACACTGAAAAAATATCTCATTTACGTGATTCATGAATCCTTGAATCATTACAACAAATACTAATACAGGAATGGAACCTATCAGGAGGCCATATGCATCAAGTTTTGGACAAACACGGTCCTTATCTGTGGAGACAGCTTCATATGCATATAAAGATGCAGACTTGTATTTAGTCCCCCCCACAAACACACACACACGGTAGCCTGCAGTTTTCTTTTGCACATAACCACTTATTGCAATGTCACTAACTGTATATTATGCATGTACACCGTCACACAAATAACAAGCATCATGTCTTTTTCTTATGTGAATACGTAACTTCCCTGTTGACAAGAACTGTGGTTCAAGTTTAGACCAAGGTGAAAGACTGGTCATTCAAGTTCACATACTTTCAGTGGTTTTCACACACTAACACAAGGTTTTGACCATAGCATATGAAACATGCAGTCTTAACTTCAGGTTCCTAATTACATGTTAGCAGCCAATGATGGTTTTCGATTTAATGTATTACACAGTCTTTAACCACAGACTTTCCTGACACTGCTCAAGATCACAGACAAAACAGTATTTGTATGGCCCTCTGCTGATTACAAACACTTCAGAACTTTAAGAAAATAAAGTTACTTTGAAATACAAGTATATTGCTGTACATTAGCGATCAGTTCAGCTTGTACAGGACTGAGCATGACAACATCAGATCACACATACACAACTGCTATTAGTGCAATAACAATTCCTTTATTTTTAACATCCATTAACTTGGACTTTATTGCAGTAATTATTAATATAATAAAATTACTATTCAGTGATATGCAAAATGAAATAACACATAAATAAACAAACATTGAGATCATTAGCTGGAAGCAGCAACTTACGCATATAATAAAAAGCTGTTCGGTTGTTTTCTGTGAGCTAATATCAAGAATCCCAGCAACATAATTATTACATTATTAAGCTATAATTGGAAGTGCCCAATATCTCTTGACTTTTAACAGGTTGGGTCAGAAATAACTCTCTTTAATTTCTCTTACTACTGTTTCTAAGAGTATTACTGCGCCATCATCATTACGAAGTGTTACATGTACGTAAGTTTCCTTAAGAAAAACTCAAGAGGAAATGGAAACCCAGTTTCTAATGAATGAATGCAATAGCCCTTCTATGAAGGCAAATAATGAAATGTCATAAGAGGTATCTTTGGTACCATGCAACACTGCTCACTTTGCTATCACTGAACATACGATACCATTAGTATACCATTAGTCCCTCTCTGCTTAATAGAATGGTGCTAGACAATGAATGAGTAGGCTTATTCCTGAATGTAGCCTTTGCTTCTTTTGTATATGCATATGCAAACACGAAATAGAATGACCAGAAAGTGAAGGGATAAAGTGAAAATAAAGGATGACTAAAATTTTTGCAGTCACCTTAAGAGTGGAAGAATGGAAGCTTATGTCAAGACAAAATTATTAGTGTGAAGGAGGGTAATGTTGTCAAAGTAGCAGGTGATGCAGTTATAATTTGTACTTTTATGGCTGTGGTGATTAAAAACAAATAACCGTGAAGTAGCAAGAAAATGCAGTGTTGCCCAAGGCAAACATCCAAAGTGGAAAGAACAAAAACTGGAACTTACCAATTCTATATGAAAATTGATATTTGTAAGGCCTCAGAGAAAGAATGAAATGCCACCTTTGTGCAACACTGTTACTCAATTAGACACTTAGAAATTCAGTCAAGTCCAGCTGAGGATGCTGCGTACAAATGATGTGAAGGTCTTTGCTTTGCAACAGGTCACCATGACACTTGAAAGCTCCCTCAGTTACACCACTAATGATATAGATGCAAGTGACTGTAATGGAGACAACATGTAGCTACTGCTATGTGGTACTGAGTTGAGAATCTATGCCTAATGTGCAGTTGCGTATGGGACCAATAATCAGGTATCAAACTAGCATGAACTGATAGGTGACTGGTTACAAGTTGCCTGGAACAGGAGACCCAAGAGTATTGTTGAGAAAACAAGGAATGTTTGTGCTGAATGCAATTAAAGACCATTTAACAATGGAGGTCAGATCTGTGATTCATACACTGAATACTGACCTTGTGCTCATATCTTGCAGGATGACTTCATAACTACACATTCTAGTAAATAAGCCTTTCAATGTTCATTTGAAACAACTGTATTACAAATGGCTTTTGGTTGGGGGCCATTTTCTGACATCACTGAGATGACAGACAGGCCCAGCGTGGAACTGCTATGCCACTGGATCTCTCCGCAACTGATAGTCAGAGGTTCAAGGACTGCTGTAGATGTGATAACATGGATGAGGAAGGAGTCTGGAATGTTGGCAGTCAACATGAGTGTGAGACAGAAGATGGGAATTGTGAAGACAGTGAAGCTGAGACAGACAACAGGAATGGCAAACAGAGTCAGATTGGTGAAGCTGAATAAAGGCTGGTGACTTCAAGATGCAAACTCATTGAATGTCACAAAAGGTTTATTAATTCTGTCCAGTGTGACTGATGGTTTTTCTTTTTAATCTTTTATCCTTTACATGTTTCAGTCCTATAGACCATCTTCAGAATGATATCAATACAATTAGAAACCACTATTACAGTATGTTTTAAGAATATTAATATGTACATACAATGTCATCATAATACAATGTACAAATCTATTATTTTTTAACAACTACGGCAGCTTGTACCAACACATTAAAATATTTTTTACAGCTAGTATGTTTAAAAATGTTAAAATTTTTAAACCAAATTGGTTCATGTCTCTTCTATTCCATATTTTTAAACATACTGTAAAAAATATTTTAACATATTGGTACAAATAAATGGTGTTTCAAAATGATGGACCCAATTTCAGAGCCATATATTTCATAATGGCAACATGCTACATTTACAACAAAGGTCACAAACAGTCTAACAAATTATTAAATTTCGTTCACTTTTTTTTTACATGCTCTATGTGCCCTCCACCTGCGCACAGACAATGTTGAGAAGACAGTTGAATTCATCCCAAGTGCCCCTGAAAGTGTCTTCTTCCACTGAAGTGACTGTTGCCATTATTCTACATGTTTTGGTCGCATAAGACCATCATCAGGCAGTTGTACACAGGAATACGCATAGTCATTGAAATATCAATATGGATCCTTATCGGTGCAATGCATCATATTATATACTGACATAAAACTCTTGCCTCAAGTTGATGTTATAGTAAAGTAGCAAATATACAAATAAGAAAAAAGATAAATATATCATATATAAAAATTTATATTGTGTTGAATATGTTGTTAAAAATATTAAAAGTATATTAAAAATGAAGAAAGCAGTCTTCTGGCACCATGTAGATGTGGTGTTAACCGACTTTTCAGAGAAATGTATCGCCTCCATCTTCAGGGTAGAAGGAAAAATAAGAAAATCTGCTAGCGAACAGACAGTGAGAAGAGTCTGCTTGCACCTTCCTCCAAAACGTCGGTTAACACCACATCTACACGGTGCCACATCCCAGAAGACTGCTTTCTTCATAGTCACTGCTGTGAAAACCTCAAATCTTATATATTAAAAATGTTTAAAAAATGTTAAAGGTTTTTCGATGATAGGTTAAGAATTTGTATGTCAAATTATATTTTAGGTTTCACTGCTACAGTGTAGAAAACTGGGCATGTGTGTTGTTTGTAGGTCTTGTAGAAGCTCTCTAAGTTGTGGAGCCCAAAGGCAAGTTTCTATGATGTATGAGTTGTTAAGTGTATGGATATTGGTATGCTATTCCCATGACATGTATCAATGACTATATGTATTCCTGTGTACAACTGCCTGATGATGGTCTTATGCGACCGAAACATGTAGCAGTATAAAGATCAAAAATATTTGTTGTGCTGACGGTGACATAATTCATATATATCTGAAACACACAACAGGATGCAACCAATGAAGGTGTTGGTACAAGCCGCTGTAGTTGTTAAGAAATATTAGATTTGTACATTGTATTATGATGACATTGTATGTACATATTAATGTTCACAAAACATACTGTAATAGTTCTGAAGATGGTCTATAGGACCGAAACATGTAAAGGATAAAAGATTAAAAGAAAAAAACCATCAGTCACACTGGATGGAATTAATAAACCTTTTGTAATTTTGTTAGTGTGACAGACCAGCATGAAACAAAACAAATTCTATATATAATAATACAAATGCTGTCGTGAATGCAACAATTTATTTGGTTGTAGTTTTTTGTCTTTCCTTCCTCTACACTACATGTTTTGGCCGTAACTGGCCATCATCAGGTGTATTTTTCACTACGTAGCTGTCACACTGCACACATCCAAAATCTAAAACACCAGCCTGTCAGTTTTGTTTAAAATCTCGCCAACATATGCTCATCAATTTGATTTTAGAATTCCAGTTTAAAATTTAAATTTCAAAATTTTAAATTTGTATGTTGGCAAGATTTTAAACAAAACTGACAGGCTGGTGTTTTAGATTTTGGATGTGTGCAGTGTGACAGCTACGTAGTGAAAAATACACCTGATGATGGCCAGTTACGGCTGAAACATGTAGTGTAGAGGAAGAAAAGACAAAAAACTACAACCAAATAAATTGTTACATTCACGACGGCATTTGTATTATTACATATAGAAGTGTATAGTGCAACAAGATGCTTAAATATAATATAGCTAAATAAACTCATTGAATGTCATATATAGCATGTTTTCTAATATGTATTTTCTCACATCTGTAGTGAGAGTATGAAGTTAGTTCATAAAATCACTTTTTCTCTGCACACATATTTCCTATTGTGGGGTTGTTTTACATTTGGAATAATCTTCCGTTTGTGAAAAGAACATACAGTAGTACAGAGAAACAGTGAGTAGTGTTGCAAAGTATTACAGTGAAAAATCTGGTCCATTATAGGAAAATTCTTTTTCTCAACTTGATTATCAAGATTTTTCTAAATTCTCATCTCAGATTGAGAAATTTTTCTCACACATGCATAATAGTTATACGATTGTAAATTATATAAAATTCAACAACAGACCATGTGTTGCAATCAGTTTTGGGTACCTTATACAGCTATTGTGGTACAGATGACAAGAAAATAGAAAAGATGCAACATAAAAATACAGTATCACTTGAACTCTAAATACCAGAATTTTTGTTTTGGCTATTAAGAGACATAACTGCTTCAGTTACTGTAATCAGCTTCAGCAATATAAAAGACTCTACAGACATTCACAAACCTTAAAACATATCCAAATCATAACAAAATACTTTGGATATTAAAAATTCTAAATGGTTTCCATTCTAGGACAAACTGTCATAATATCAGAGTGATCTGAATAGTACAACTTTCATTAAGCAATGACATCTGTGGATCAAAGCAAGTGAAGTCCAGTGAATGAGAGGTAATAATAAGTTTCCCGTGCTGATTATCACGAAGACAGCAGAGATGTTCAGCTGCTTATTGTGAGTGCTTACACAACCAGCTGTCTGACCAGCCCCATTTGTCAGGACAATGATACTGGATGGTGCTAAGCTGCCATGGCAGATGGTTTTCTCTGGGCTTGTGAGGCCATTATTACATGAATAAGTGGTGTTGTGAACTGAACCAGTGTCTGTGACAGGTACGATCGAGAGTGCTTGCCAGTGCGGAACATAAAATAATGTGCAGGTACTCTTACATTATAGCGTCACTCTGGTGCAACCCTGCTTGTCTGATGTTGGGATACTGAATGTAACTTCATGACTTTTATATCAACTTTAGGGGCTATACAGCATTGGATAAGAAATTTTAAAACATTACAACTAGTATTTGCCAGGAACAACTGAAGACAACTATGTGAAACCTCAATTATGATAACCAGTCCCTAGGTGGGATTCAAACTTCACACCTTTCAAATGTTAATGTGTGGGCTATTTTGCTCAGTCATGGTACCTTGAAGGGGACATGCGGTAACATAGTTGGTTGAGGCACTATGCTACAAACTGGAAAGTCATGGGATTGAATCCCGATGAGGTCATCGGATTTTTTTTCAATTCACCTAATCCTTCCAGGCGCATTATGGCCCTGGGGTCAACTCAGCCTCTAACAGAAATGAGTACCAGGAATATTCTTGGAATGTTCATGGGGGTGACCGGAGTGTAAGGCTGACAACCTTGCTGTCATCTATGAGCCAATTGTCTAGAAAATGTGGGAACCTCAACGTCTCACAACCCTATGGGCTTCCACGGCCTGTTACAGGGATAGCTATACTTTACTTTGGTACCTTGAATGTGATGAGCTGCCAGGACTACATTATGGAATGCAAGGATAAAATATTCACTTCAATCTCTCAGCACTCTCGGTCACTATTTCCTAACATGTGGGTGAACAGGGAACCCAGTTCAAGACATACGAAATAACTGAGGATTGGCTGGTGAGCAATTATAACCATTAACTGATTATTTGGGAATGCTGATTAAGGCTCATGATGGTAATGATGGTCCATAGATGGCAATAATGTTTCTCATCCATAATATTTTTCAATTATCCCTTGTATTTTATTGTAATTCATTCTTCACAGATTACAGACACTCCTACTGGATCATTTTGCTAGCTTGCAGTTGCCTATTTTCAATGTACAAGGGTTGGATAAAAAGTAGTGGCAACACTGCTGTAACATGAAAGATGTGCATCAGGTGGCACTAGCGCCATCTGTAGCTGATAGCAGAAGTTCAGTTGAAGTAGTACAGTTAGTGACTCTGGTTGTGTTTCATTGAGTTGCATTGTGCATCGTCTTGAAGTGCAGGAGCCCAGTTCAAGCACCCTAACATGTTTACGAAACAAGAACAATGCTCCTGGATAAAAATTGAAGTTGCACGAGATCGTAGTGCACAAAACTGTTATCAGGGACTGGAGAAGCATGTGGTGCTGCTGCTTTGCCATATCGCACAGTGGCACAATGGGTGAAATTGTTCCATGAAGGGTGGGATGCCATTCAGGACAGCGGCCGTTCAGGACGACCCCATGTTGACAACCACACAATTCAGCTTCTTGTTTCTTTGCTGGATGTCGATTGTCGATGGGCTGTATGGGAGTTAGCTGCTGAGGTAGGCGTACGAGGGGAGACCCAAAAATAACCGGAAACGACCTGTTGCGCGCGCATGCTTTGTAGTTACGAGTTGTGCTGCTAGGTGGTGTTAGCTGGGGGTCTCCCACGACTGTTAGTGAGCTGGCATCAGTCTGAGTTAAGTGGTTTGTCTGTGGTGCTCTGTTGTGTGCGTTCCTGTTTCAACCCTTTGGCGATTAGTGAGATGGCCGACCAGAAGGAACAAAGAGTGTGCGTGAAATTGATGAAGATCGTCGAAAGACCACTGACCAACTTTCTGAGGAAACGAACATCTCATGGAGCACGGTCCAGCAAATTTTAACCAAAGGTTTGCACATGAGATGGGCGTCTGCAAAATTTGTTCCTCGCTTGCTCAGAGATGACCAAAGAGAAAACCGTGTGAATGTTTGCCGAGACTTGAAGAGTGAAGTGCAGTTTTCCCTAACAGAAAGCAAAATTTCACGCACACTCTTTGTTCCTTCTGGTCGGCCATCTCACTAATCGCCAAAGGGTTGAAACAGGAACGCACACAACAGAGCACCACAGACAAACCACTTAACTCAGACTGACTCCAGCTCACTAACAGTCGCGGGAGACCCCCAGCTAACACCACCTAGCAGCACAACTCGTAACTACAAAGCATGATCGCGCAACAGGTCATTTCCGTTTATTTTTGGGTCCCCGTTCATATGTCACAAAACTGTGCTCCACATTCTGCACAATATTCTTGGATACCACAAAAAAAACAGCTCATTGGGTACCCCATACAATGTCCGAGGTGCAACAGTGGGAACGTTATGCAATTGCACACGACTTGTTGGACCGGTACCAGAAGGAAGGCGAAAACTTCCTTGGAAGGACTGTCACTCTGGATGAAACTTGGGTTCACTCATACGAACCACACTTGAAGCGACAGTCAAATGAATGGAAGCATCCTGGCTCTCCTCATCCAGAGAAAGTGTGCCCTACACAGAGTGATGTGAAGGCGATGTTCATTGTGGCATATGGCACTGATGGAGTGATACTGCACCACACTGTACCTCAACGACAGACAGTAAACACTGCCTAATACTGCAATTTCCTGTGTAATCATCTTGATCCAGCGCTCAGGAGAAAGCGATGACACTTGTTGGCAATGAACCCCATCATCCTTCATGACAATGTAAGGGCACATACTGCTGATGCTGTCAAGGATCTCCTTTGCCGCTGGCAATGGGAGATACTGCAACACCCGCCATACTCACCTGATATGAGTCCATGCAATTATGATCTCTTTGCCAAAATGAAAGAACCACTGCGAGGGACATGTTACAACACATGAGAGGAGATTGTTCGTGCTGTGGGGCGGTCACTGCTGGACATCAGTAGAAGTGGACACACTGATGGTGTATGACGCCTTCCACAAATTTGGCAGGTGGTGGTCCACATGGGGGGCAATTACATTGAAGGAATGTAAGTGTGTTTACCTCAGGTAATAAAGTGATTTCAGAACTATAGAGCTGTTGCCATTACTTTTTATCCGACCTTTGTATGAGTATAGTTTCTTTGTGTTTCTATCCCTAAATCTCACAAAAAGGAAAAGGTGGGTCAAAAGAGCCACAGTCTAGCTTTAAAAGGTCACTCCATCGCAGCACCATTTAAATGATCATAATGATTTAAGGAGCATTTCTTATCCCATGTTCACTGTAACTTGTTCTTGTACTGGGAGCCTTAATGTAACTGCCTGAAGAAATGTACACAATTCAGAATCAACCTGTACAGAGAATATACAATGAAATTAGGTCAGTAGGTATGTGGAACAATGTTGCATAACAAAAGCATTAAATTTGGCTTATCTAGTGAACATACAATACAAAATTTGTACTGACATAACTGAGTACTGTAAATTCTGAACCCACTTTAAATACCAAATTAACAAAGTACTGTAAGATGTTCCTACATAGCAAAACTAGAGATAAAGTTAAACACATACCAATTCCTTTCAAAGTCACGCTAGTAATTAATAACACAAATGCATAAAATCTTGACACATCTTACATAACAAACATGTACTTCAAAACAGCCACAAATTTTGACATCACACCTTAAGATTACAATGGATGGAATGTGTTATACAAGATGTCAGAGAACACGTTAAACTGCTGTTCTGGACTGATACATATGACTGTCTTTAACAGCTAATAGGAAATGGAATTATTAAAGTAACTTATATTAAGTATTCAAAATCATTACTTTTATATGTTTTCTTTTCCACATGTCCCTAAAATTTTACAGTTTGTATGCACTGTTTATTGCTTCTTAATTCTTCACAGAATCATTATGAAAAGCAATCAGAATGTCATTTCCATTATCTGTTCAGCAGTATGATGATGATGAAGTCAGTTTATATGACATATTGCACATCCTACAGTCATTTTGACCAACTTTGGGTCCATGGAATGCAATGTAATGTAATTTTCTTATTTGTTTAAAATAGGTGAAGTGTATACCAGTAAAGGAAACATTTGTTATCCAGCACAAAAGTAATCTGTATATTACAAGGAGGAAAGAAAATAAAAGTTATAACGAGAAAAGAAGCATGCTATACAATTTATTTGATCTGCTTCTCAGGAATGGAAAAATCAATTCTACAGCTAAAAATCTTCTGAGATGTGATGTTGTACAGTTTAGTGCATAAATACCATCACTTTGGAGGAACTGGCACCTCCATCTCCAGAGTAAGTGAAGGCAGCACGTTGCTCCAAAATACTGGTACCCATCTATGAAACTATGCAGTGCAACATCAAGGTGAGAACCTCAAGTCTCCCATTATACGGCTGAAGTTTCACAGTTCACTGGTGGGACAGTACTTAGAAATGCACAATAACCAGTTCTCCCAGCTATAAAATCTCCATACCTCCTTATTACTGAAGTTTAGAGCAAAATATGGAATGTGCATTTGCAGACTGAACTGAACTAGGAAAGAGGACTGTAGTAACTGTTAACCTTACTCAATAATGCTCTTGAACTGAAAAACCACAAAAATAATTATTATTTTATTTAATGCTACAAGCATGCTTTGTGAAAAATTATGTATATATATATATATATATGCACACACACACAGAGTAGGAAAGGGAAGATATTCCATGAAACATATCTTGAACTGCAGGAACATATAAACATAATGTTGAATAAAAAATGCTATAGCAATGATATCAATTGTCAACTGTTACACCACATACTTGGCAAGAGGAAAATGGAATCATGGGAAATCATGTGCATTACATATTCCTTCATTCATTCAGGCCACTGTGTTTGTCAATGTAGCAATGTTCTGCAGCATATGCGGCCCTTCTGTGATTAACAGTACAGTAGCATGCAGTATATAGAATGAACACAATGTTCACAACTGCAGAATACACAGGTATTAATCTCATTTATGGGTACTGCAATGCAAATGGCAGTTGACCATTTGAGGAATACTGGTGGCAATTTCCAGTGTGAAGACTGCAAGCAAATACACATTTGCCAGAGTATACCACAGGCTGAGAGAAATAAGCAATTCATATATCTACAAGGGAATGTCCAACCAACCACTGGGGAACAAGACAACATCCTACATGCTGTACAGTGCAGTCCAAAGACAAGCATCCGGAGAATTTCCCGACAAACAGGTACACCTCAGTGGGGTCTGTTCAACATGTTGAAGCTCTGCAACCGCAAGATTATCTGCTTGTTTACAGTTCTGTCACTGGACTGCCACACACCGCCAACTTCATAAGTATATTTTATTCACTGATGAAGAACAATTTATATCAGATGAAATCAACAATACCCACAACAATCATATCTGATACCAGTCCACACAGTGCTGTGGAAACCCACTTTCATTTTGTATGATATCATTGGGAAGCACCTACCCTAATCACTAGGCTGGTCACTACAGTCCATACACCTGACCAGAGAGATCACCTGACTACTTCTGGCTGCATTTGAAAGACTTGGTCTGCCACCAGAAATTATAGACAAGAAAACTGTTCCATCAAATCATGGAGTCTACCAGTGCCCCATGGGAAAATATCACAAGTGTTTAAAAGGCAACAGTCTCTGGAAACATGTAGAGCTGCACATAGACAATTGTGGGGGTCATTTTGAACCGAAGCCTGAGTTACATGCACACAACACAATAGATCACTAGAGGTTGTAGTGCATGGGCCAGCAGTTAGGTCCACTCCTTGTACACACGCACATACATACATGCACAATTGAGAAATTACTTCAGTGTGATATTTTAAACCAACAAGTGTTCTTTTCATTTTTTGCTACAGTATAGTTAACAGTACAGTAGAACATGTATCATAACGACATTATCTGAAACATACTGTCATGTGTTTGGTGTATGTCACGCGACAAATAACTTCATGGCATTTTGGATCTAGCGAATTTATTACACATTCGCTCTTACACTTGCACAATTTACAATTTCACAACTACTGCCATCTGCAGTATCACAATTACTTCTCCTGCTGTAGCCACTGCCATTCACTCGACACAACTTGTAACTGCTAGACTTCAACTCATACTCCGAATACTAACTGGCTTCGGCGGCTGCTACATTTCAACTCACTCCTTATGCATTCCAGTCTCCCTTATAAGCACTCAGTCGGACAGTGGAAAACCCACTTCGCTTCACTGTTGCATAAACACCGTGCTTACAGGCATTGCTGGGGAACGCTGCCGAGAGTTGTTTATGGCTGCGTAGCAAACAGCGCACTTTGGCTCAGCTAGGCATGGCATGGAGAAACGCTGCTTTCCTTGCTGTTGCGTAACCTCGTTTCTACTGTTGTGCAACCCAGCAACCAACCGTTTATCCAGAGTCTATCTTCGTGGTAACTCGTTCCACCTCCCGTTGCCCAGCAACGGTTAGACATGTCACACTATATTTCTTTTTACACTGTACTGTATATATTATCCCCTGCTCTTGTCATCTAACATAAATTAAAATGCTGTGCAATGCTTATGACTTCTTATGTTTCCTTTTTCATGTTGTCAAATAGGGCACTGTACAAATATTAAAATGCTCATAGCAATGTAATGGTTAATAATTGGACATTCGTTTCTAATATGATCCTGCAGTTTGGCACATGTTTCACAGAACATCCTCTGTGTTTCCTTTCGGCACAGAGGTCCAGATTCATTACCAAGGTAGTCCATGCTACACTTCTGAAGGATGAAGTGGAGATGGGCCAGGTTTTCACCAAGTACTTTAATTTAATCATCATATTTGATACTCATTTATGATCACCATCATCAATAGGGACTGGTACTACACACCCACCAGAGAGACCAGTGTGAAGAACTCAGTCTAACCCCACTGCTGTATATGTCTCTCATGACTGGATAATAGGTGCAGTAAAAGGCTGATAAACATGACACATTCTTATATTATGCAGTCTTGTGTGATTGGATGCCGTGTAATCTGGTAGATGTTTACCAAAGTTTCAAAGGAACATACTGCCTGCATATTCAATTACCCTGAAGATGGAAGCAGCATGTTCCTCTGAAATATATGTATATAACCATCTTCTGGGATGTGATACCACGGAGTCTGATAAATGAACTGAGGATAACATCAGATGGAGCCAACATTTTCCTTGAAAATGTTAAGTCACTTTCTACAGACTACACTGTATGACATCCCAGAAGACAAATCTTAATATTCACTGCTTTGAGAACCCCAAATCTCAAACCTTTACACAATTTTTAGTTCCTCAGATATCTCACTTTGTTTGTTGGCAAGCCAGTAACTGCCATATGCCTTCATCCAGTTAGATGTATCATGCACTATCAGACCTGTGGGATCTCTTGGAACCAACCGTTACCATCATCCTTTAATTTTGTTCCTATCACCGCTACATACACATAACATTTTAGAGTTATTTTTGTATAATAATAAAAAACATAACTTCACTTCCATCAGCACACTAACCATATACACTTCCATTATTTTAACATTAATGGAAACCCAGTTTATAAAATGTAGTTTTATAACAAACAATTAAAATGTGGTATATGTTAACAACTGGAATTTAAGAATGAAAACATGTATAGGCAACCCCTGAACTTATGATCTGATTGGTTCCTCAGAGCCACTGTATTTCGAACCCATTTTTTGCATAAGCACAATGTTATAAACTGCAGTTCCATTCCTAGAAACCCATTTCATGGCCAAAATTACTAAAACTGACTACGAAAATAGTAAGAAACCAAGTAAAACATTATGTACATGCCTTTACAGATATTTATTAATGAGAACATTCATTCAATACAAAAATAAACCAAATAAAATACATTTTAAAAATTTATACCACAAAAGTTCAATTCTTTCCTGTAACATAATTTGTGCTTTGTGGACAGGGAGAGTTAATGGACTGCAACCGGGATGTCTGGATTGGCAAAATATAAACTTCTTGCAAGGGAAGGAGGGCTAAATTCAGAGATGTTAGTTTGTTCATCGGTAGACCGGGAGTCTGGGGCTTTCTCACCAGACTGAACTCACAGAGCCTTCTTAAAGTAGGAATCCAAAGAGGTTTGGGTTGAAGGTACCTCTTCCTTTTCATAAAACACATCCCTGGAGCATAGCGTAGGCATTCTTAATTCCTGAAATTACTTTCAAATTGCATCTGAAGTTAGGATCATCTGTGACAAATTTTCAACGCTGACTTCATACCTTCCAATGCCTTTGAAAGTCTCTGAAGTATAAATGCTGGGGGGAGGGGATCTCAGCGCTAACCTCTTCTTCAGCAACTCCTTGTTCTCCAGTTCCAGAACATGAGAATCCAGCAACTCATTCACATCTTCAGAAGATACTTCAAGATCCAACTGATTTGCTGTCTCCATCACGGATCTTGTGACTTCTGCTATCAGGTCTGGAGAGATTTCAATACCTCAGGCAAATTAAAGGCATAGTTACCTGCAATGCCCTTGACTTGGATTCAGTAACTGCATTTCAGATTTCTATAATAATGTTCAAGACATCCAAAACATTGAAGAAATTCCAGAATTCTTGACCATAAGTACACCTGCATTATCCCCTGCTTTTACAAGCCTAGTGAAAGTCCATCCAAGATTATATGTCTTGAAGGAAGAAATGAGCCCCTGGTCCACTGGCTGAACCACTGCAGTTGTGGTAGGGGGCAAGAGAATATTGATTTTTGGACTTGGGTTTTAAGGATTCAGGGCATTGCCCCAAATAAGGAGAGCTTTAAATGAAAGGCAATTTTCAGCACAATATTTTGCACATCAGAACCAAATGAGTGGTGAACCAATCTTCAAAAAAAGTGATGCATTCACCCAAGTTTTGGAGTTTTGGAGTTTAAATGCCTCTCAGTTCTCCACACAGAGAATTTACAGCCACTTGGGGCATTAGCTCCCAGCAACAGTCGATCTTTTGCTGCTGTGAATCCAGGAAGACTTTTCTTCCTTCACTGTGTACACTGAGAATGGAATTTTCTTCCAGTAAAGACTTGTATTCTCAATGCTGAATACCTGTTAAGAACAAGAACCTTCTTTTTTGACAGGTTCTGCTAAATGCTGTGGAAAATTTTTGCTGCCTTCATGTCAGTGCTGGCTACTTCTCCCTGGACTTGAATGTTATGCCAACCAGCTCTCTTCTGAAAGCAGTCACACCAACTCTAGCTAGCAATGAAAATCTTGTCATTGGATGTGTCACCATCTTTACTCTTAAATGTCTCGAAGAGACTCTTGGCCTCTTGTCAACTTTATGGCTTGATTGAGAGGTACATGCAATCACTGCCTCTGACCATTAATCCACATAACAGTTTTTCTACCTCTCATATGAATCAGTAGTCTGCATTGTCCTTGTATTATTCACTTCCTTCGAACATTCAGCCGTACCCTTCAAAATCGTACCCACAGCTGATTGAGCCACCTCAAATTTATTGCATAGGGCATGCACTTTCATGCTGCAATCATTTAGTTTCAAAAGTTCAAGGAATGCAACCTGTTGCGTTGATGTATATTGTTTGTTTATCGGTCACAACACAACAACTCTCGAAATCTCGTTCACATGAGCTGTGAATAATGAGTTTATTAAATTCAGTGGTATCTTGCTACATGTTTTGGCTAATGAAAAGCCATCATCAGGCAGATATACATCAATAACTTATTCTTAAACTATTTGATTGCATCCTGTGTGCATTCAGCGTTCCAATGTCTAGTTCTGTTAAAAGTTGCTTGCAGAAAATAGAGGAACCCATAAAATAGAAAACCAGAATGGAAAATAACAGTATACAACACCACACCCACTGACTGCAAACAACACAACTGCTTCATGGGAGAATTAAACAGAACTAATCATAACAAAAACAAGGTCAGTAAATTACCACATGATTTAACATCATGACTGCAATCATAAATATTAATATGTAACAGTATATGAGACACCTAAACATCATGTAATAATATATTAACTCATTGTCTAAGTGTATTTTATAATTATAAACCTCTGTAATTTATTATATTATTTATATTTTATACTAGTGTATGAACATCTGTAAACATAATTAACATAAAGTTTTTATTCTGGTTGAATGGCTGTATAGGAGCAGCAGTGGCCTTAATTCTGGCAAAATGCTGAAAATCTGATTCATCAGTAACAACTGTACTACTGTGACATATATCCACACAGAATGCAATTCAGTAGTTTAAGAGATTAATGCATATCTGCCTGATGATGGCGTTTCATTAGCCAAAACATGTAGCAAGATACCACTGAAATTAATAAACTCGTTATATACAGTTAATGTGACCGCCTCTGTGGTCTAGTGGTCAGCGTTCCTGGCTACAGATCCAGAGGTCCAGGTTTTTTTGGAGAAGTAGTGGGTCTCGAATGGGGTCCACTCAGCCTTGTGATGGTAATTGAGGAGCTATTTCAAGGAAATAACAGCTTTGGTCTAGAAAACCGAAATTAAGGGCCATGGGGATTTGTTGCGCTGACCACGCGACACCCTCTATCCGCAAAAGTTGGCACTAACTTCGCCGACAAGCGGCAGTCGGCATAGTTCGCTTGCGGACTAAAATCACTGAGTTTGTTTGTTTATACAGTTAATGTGAACGAGATTTCCAGAGTTGCTGTGTTGTGACAGATAAACAAGCAATCAGTATATGTTTCAAAACTTCTTTTTTAATTTCCAAAGTAAGAGCTTTTCTTGGCTTCTTGCTTTGTTTTGCACTGTGTATTGCTTTTCCTTGTATCATACATAGTGGTCAATAAAGCACAGCAATACTACAACTACAATTTAAAGCAAAGGACAGTAACAAGAAAACGTGCACACTTCAAACAGCAGCAACACACTCAAATAGAATGCTTCAGTTTTGAGATTACATGTGGAATTTACATCAATTAGGGGGGTTTTCAGAGTGAACCTGGCATGAAAAGAATGGTCATGAATGCAAGGGCTCATAAGTTGGGGGGGTTGCCTGTATATATATTTAAAGAGCACAGAACTTTTTATTTTAAATTTTTCTACCATATTTTTGCGGGGTTCTGTTTGCATACACTATAGTTTTTCAGATGAAAGAAATACCATTACAGAACACCAAAACACTTTAGTAGAAGATATCTATATCATAATTTTACACTGATCTTCATTTCATTTCTATCTTGAAACACTATTAATATAAGACAAGACACAATAAACACTGATTGGCTAAAACTTATAGAAATATGAAACACTGAAAAGGAAGGCATGCACTTCAAATAAGCTGTTTTATTTCAAATGCAAGAATCTAAAATATTGCATTAAATTACAAGTTTGTGTACTTTTCACAATGTCACAGTAATAAAAGTAGCTGCATATCATTTCATTTAGCTCTAGTATTTGTGCTCTTGATAAATGTTTCTTTGCTGGGTTTCCCATTCTTTATCATTTTCACCACATGTGAAACACGGTAAGATGAATACAACTTCATTTCATTGTCATACATATGTTCACATGCATATATGTAAATGTGTATATATTTTTACATACAGCACACATCAATCGGAATTCTACACATTCTCTGGCACAGCATTTTGCAGTCCAGAACTAGTTAATTTCTTTATTTTCTTTTGTAGGCCTCATTTATAGTAGTCTACATGTCAATCAGAGTACATAAATCTTGCTTCTGACTGTCACTGTGAAGGCTAAACACTGCCAAGAACAAGAAGTAGGCCCAACTCCTACACATTCCAACATTAATAAAATCTCAATTCTTAACATCAACAATGACTAGACTCAACTTCTGAAACAAAGCACCTGAACCAAAATGAAAATAAAATAAAAAATGAGAGACTAGAACCTACCTACATTGCTCTTTAAGTACAATCACCAGTTAATGGTTTGTAACTACAATAACAGGGTGCCGTTTGCCCACGTGGCCATCCGTATAGTCAACCTGCTCTCAGGATTTAATAGCCTCATACATTTTACGTGCTTGAAACCGCACATCTTCATTTCTGTGTTGATTCATGAGGACAAAGGCTTTACTCTGCATTTTCTCCTGAGTATTTACCCCATAGATAGCCGCATACCTGCTAAAGAAAAATATATTAGCTAAATATAATACATATAATGCATGTTACCTGCAACACTCACAGAATACACACACACCACTTCTTTAAACAAATTAAAATTAATAAATTTTAATAACTGTCACAGTTTTAATCCAGCCCAGTTCAGCAAATTGCTGCTGGCCCTTACCAGCACAGTCTTTCTTGGTAGTGAGCCCCATGAAGAACCATTACCTAATGAATGTTCATTCCAAGACGGTTTATGTGTTTGGAAATGGGGTCCCTCCTTAAATGAGAGATTATGGCCTTCTGACTTGTGACCATCTGTACCTCTGCATGTGGTTATAAAGTTTTGCAGGAACCATCTACCCTGAAGATGGAAAGTCAGCAAATCCCCCAAAATGTTGGTAATAACATGAAAAAGAATATGGTGTCATAACCCAAAGATCACAATCTTAAATTCTGCTGTTGTGAAAACCTCAAACCTAACCTATTTCACTTTGGATCAACATCATAAAATAAAAGTCTGAAATGCAAAATTTTGGTTCGGTATTTGGGAAGGGTTTTATATAGTCATAATTTTGGAGTACAAGTAAAATCTCAATGTGATGAACAAGGAACACAATAAAGTATAAAACTGTTACTACTAAGAAAACAATGCCAATCTCCAGCGCAAATTACACTTAACATACAAATTATGTATTTCACTAATGTAACATTTGAATACAAACCAATCTTGGCCTCAAGACTTAAAACAACAGTGCTGGTACCTAATCTATACTGAAGGTCTATGACTTAGGACACATTTCTTTGTTGTGATCTTCAATAGAAGAAACACATTCAAATTTTAATATTATGAGCAGGATCTTATAAGAAGAATTTTTCTGTCAGGAATGTTACTTCATGAATTGAAGTGCTGGGAGACGATACATATGAAGACAGCAAATTTACTGGTATGTAATGGCACGTAGTCTACTGAGGTTACATTAGGAGCAGCTGGATGGAGGGAGGCAGACTGACAGATTGCAGTGTATTTCTGTGTCATGTGCTTCCCCATGAGATATCCAATACCCTGCTTTTTCATTCAGTACTTTCTTTCATGTACCCATGGAAAAGGTGGGTGAGGAAAGTAAGAGGGTGGTGTCATGTGTGTGGGGAGGGGGGGTTGATGACATGGGTACGAGATAGTCACTATTATGTCACCACCATCATCATGACATACATCCATCATGCCATAAGGAGGGTTGGGGGATAAGCCAGGTAATATCCAACAACATTTCTTCAAAACGCTGGTGGACTTGCACCAGACTACATGGCATTATATTCCAGGAGATAGTACTCATCATAAGTGCTTTGTGAGCACCTCATATCTAAAACACAATTATAAGCAATTTTTTATGAAAAAAGGGCTATCAAGTACACTGTGAAGCCAAAAATTATTCCTCCCAGCACCATTCCATTTGTATCTTGAGTTCGTCATCATTTAAACTTCTCATCAACCACTACTAATGCAGTTTCCCAAACACATTACAACTAACTTCCCATCTATTTCTTCAAGATTGTGAAAGGGTCAAATTTATTTTCAAGCTTGTGTGTTATACGAGTACATACATTATTCTATGCTCACAAATGCAGTCATCAATACATCATAAAGAAAAAAGCATCATACTGATCATGACGGTTTCCAAAATGGAAATCCATTCCATTTTGTAAAGTCAAAATTTGAAATACAATCAGTTGTTTTGATTTAATTTGATTCCTGGAAACCATTTACATAGGTGTGTTAATTAATTAGATGAGGGCCTTAGTATAAGTCTATGTTTTGAGAGAGACTTATGCCAAGTCTTACATTCAACTGTAAAACTGTGTACACAGAGAGCATGTTGGAAAATGGGAGACTTTTGTGCACAGTCAGTGTAAGTAAGAAATCTGACTTTTGGCCGCGCCATAGCTCAAGCGATTAGTCGCTGTCTTCCCACTGCGGCAGCCCAGGTTCGGTCAAGTGGGATTTGTGGTGGAAAAAGTGGCGCTGGGGCAGGTTNGCTTCCCCCTGCGGCAGCCCAGGTTCGATCCCAGGTCTGGTCAAGTGGGATTTGTGGTGGAAAAAGTGGCGCTGGGGCAGGTTTTCTCTGAGTACTTCGGTTTTCCCTGCCAATCTTCATTCCACCAATTGCTCCACAACCACCCTCACCTATCATCTGGGGGCTGCTACAACAGGCCAGAAGTGGCCGCAGTACAAGGGACTTAGTCCCACCGCACTAGCAATAAAAAAATCTGACTTTTGATATTAGAAGCAACCATAAATTATTGAATGGGAGTTTCAGGAAGTTATAGCAGCAAAATATCAGTTTAAGATGTGAGAAGCACTTGGGCCTTTAAGGGTGACAGTTGCTTGTTTTTGTATGTAATTGGAGGATAAAAATTTCTGTACCCTCCCAGTTTGTTCAAACCAGCCAACTAGAATTTTGTGGAAGATGTCTTCATGTCAACATTTTGGAAATGAGGACAGAGTCTTTCCATATAAAAGGCCAGCCAGAAGACTCTGTAAGTTTCAGTGGTCTAAGATGGACATATTAAGCGATGCTCTGAATAAATTCTAAATTACTAACCCAAGCAGCCAGTTGCAGTCTACATACAGTTTACTTTGAAACATATATACAGAAGTCATGATTTGATGACAAAACTTAAATTAAATCCCAGGATATCTTTGAGCAGTCTTATATATATGGTGTGCAATTATGTCTTGCTATTGCATTAACCACATCAGTGAATCTGTGTATTTAGATATATTGCTGCTATTGTAAACCTTCATCAAAGTGATTCCATCGGTGTTCTGTGAAAGAGGAGCTGATTAGCTGTGCAACCCCTGTCACTTTCATTACAGCCTGTTAACATACTCTCAAGAAAGAGTCATGTGCTTACCTGAGTCAAACCAACTAAGGAGGGCACCATCTCCACCAAGCATAATCCTTAATTAATCATGTGAGCATGAACCTACCTTAGGCATACTAATTCCATCCCAGCTGTGTTTATGTCCCCTGTATACCAAGATGGCTTTAGAAGTGATGCACAACTGTGAAAGGTAGTATGGAGGACTGTAATCTTGACATAACTGACTTTTTGAAATTGTTTCTATACACATGTCAAAACTGGGTGTCCTTGTCTGAGCATATCACGCATCATGGTGGAGACAGTCTCAGGATTTCTACGGGGATATCACACACAAAACCTTCAGAAGGTAGTATCAATAAATGGCATTCCATTTGTGTTCCACTTAATGTGAAATGAGCTGAGCTATGACACTCAAACAAGACTCTGGTGCCAGGAACCTACCAGACATTTGGTCCACCAGTGCCTTCCACGTGGAAACCCAATAGATTCTGAAGTGTGACAGGACTGCCAAATGACCCTGAGAGTAAGAACAACTATGGACTGCAAATGAAGTTGGCATCTTCCGGAGGTTTACACTATTTAGAATAATAACTGACTCACACCATACTCCAAGGAGCGCTATATCATGCAAAATACAGTGAAACCTCACTAATTAGAACAACAGTTTTTTCTTTTCTTTTAGCGCAGTTGGTTGAGGCACTATGCTACAAGCTGGAAGGTCATGGGTTCAAGTCCCGATGAGGTCACTGGATTCTTTTCAATTGACCTAATCCTTCCAGCTGCAATATGGCCCTGGGGTCAACTCATCCTCTAACAGAAATGAGTACCAGGAATATTCTTGGAATGTTCTTGGGGGTAAAGGGCGGCCAGTGTGTAAGGCTGACAATCTTGCCACCATCTATGAGCCGATGGTCTAAAAAATGTGGGAAGCTCAACATCTCATAACCCTATGGGCCTCCACGGCCTGCTACAGGGATACCTTTACTTTACTTTTTTTACAACCATGATGATGACATTGCTGTGATCACGAGCTGCTGCATGTAGCACCAGCAGAGACGATGGTAGATGCATGTAGACCTCACAAACATCAAGGCCATTTTAAAAGAGAGCTAAAATCAAAGAATTCTAGAGCTTGAAACTGGCTTCAAGAAAGTAGATATGCAGAGAGCTAACCTAAAATTTCTACGCTTATGTAAACATTGTGTGATAGTGTTTCAGTAGGGCCACCTTTTTAGTCTCATCTTATTGTCTCAGTGGTATATTTTCTGTCTGTTAAAATAAGTGACAGAGAAAAACATAGGACTCTAACCCACCAAGAAAAATGGAAGTTTTAAACAAACCTAATCATGGAGTGCCCATTCAGAGTGTAATAATTCAATATGGTGTAAGTAGTAATACTACATAATTTATTTCATGATATGGAAACTAAGTTTTGAAATAAAGTTATATTGCCTAAAAAGACATGTGAAGTTCATTTTTATAACTTCCCTGAAAATATTGTCTGTGGCACAGGAAAATGTATAATAAATATTTTGATAATGTACCTACAGACCTAAAACCAAGACAGAAAAGGGGATGGAAATTAAATGCAACAAACCAGATCCATGAACACCAGTGCACAGGATTCATTTGAAGATGTTCATGTTATAAAAAGATATTTACTTACTGCTAGCACCATCTGTGGGGGAGTAGTGAACCCCAGGGCTAAAATCATACAGATACACATGAAGAATCTGTCAGATCATACTGACCTTCACTGCCAGTTGCTAACTCCATTACTCATAAGGGGAATCCATATGGGAGAAATATCCAAACTGGGTTTGTCGATTGGTTTAGTTAAACATGTCATATGGACCAAATCCTTGTATTTCCTATACCTGCTATATTTTCAATTTCCAAAATTCTAGCCTTATTCCAGCCTACCCTATGACATTCATAGGCATGTTGTGCTTCTTTTTTTAAGAAGATTTTCTTTGAGGTTGCGCCTATGTTCACGGAGCTGCACAGTGAGTGGTTTGCCTGTTTTGCCAATGTACTGTAGCTTCTGCCATATTCACAGGGAATGCTATAGACACAAGGCACCGTCTGTTGCGGATCTCTTTCCAGCCCAGTTCTCATGAGTGAACTCCTAAGTATGCATTTACTTTTGAAGATGGTCCTAATGTTATAATGACTCCCTATAATATATATGAGACAAACTCTGTCAAACAGGATGCTCAAATATAATATTGACTCCCTATAAGTTTGAAACTTTCTGAAATGCCATTCACATATGAGATATACATAGAACCAAGGGGCAACAGGCAAGCACTGCGGCTATATAAGGGAACTGCACAGCAGCCTGCAAGTTGAGTTGTAACGTAACAGTCGCCGAGTTCAGTAGTAGTCGAGCGAGTGTGTTATCAACGAGTTCTCAGTTCGCAAGTTACAAGCTACAGACGCGTGTGCGAGAATCAGTGATAGTTCGTGATAACCAGTTATATTTGGAGTGTGTAATTCAGCGAGACTTGTATAGCTCCCACGCTATTAATACGTGAAGACTCTGGAAGACAGTGTTAAGAGATTTTGTTGTAGGGTTTGTAAAGTGTGGAAACCCGTATCAGTGTTATAATTAATTGTAGCAGATATTTGTAGATTGTTCAATAAACCAATTAACCATCTCTACGGCGTCTTCAGTAACCCAACACGTTACAATATAAATAAAAAATTCTAAAAATCCATTTTCATTTACACCTGATCAACAAAGAATTCTATGTTATTCATATGATAATTACTTTACCTTTAAAAGAATACCCAGCATTAAACAGTGTTTCTGGCAGGAAAGAGACTATTTTGGATTAATGCTTTCCATATAGTGCACCATTTAAATATATCATAGTCACATCATGTATAGCCCAGAGTGAACATCAAAAAGGTATGGATATCACTTTACTTTCTAACAATATAATATCTACCAAGAAGTAAAACCTTTGTAAGATGACATGACATATAACAATCAAATAAAGGTTAACAGATCCACTGTGTTCATGTTATGGATCAGAATACTGCATTCTACTCACATTGTGTCTGGAGAAGCAGCCTTATCCTCAGCAGGGAGGTCAATGGTGGGGTCTAACTGCAGTTCCTTAGCAATATTAGTAAGATTTGCTAATAATGTCACAACCCGCAACAGGATGTCTTCATTTGTTGAAGGATCTAGCAAATATATCAGTCTCCGTGGAGCCTTTAGGAAGAAAGTGGAAGGAGAGCATCAGGACAGCACAGTCTCACTATAACCCTGCTGCATGATATGTTGTTATGTTGTTTGCTTCACAGGTTGCTCCAAAATGTTGGCACCCATCAACCAAATTATATGGCATCACAACCCAAAAGACCACAGTACTCATGATTCATATCATTCATAATAATAGAATTCAGTTAATATCTGGAAAACTTTTCTTTGCACATCCTCCCATCAATTAAATTTATTTTCTCAGTTATCCCACAAAGATGCTGATGTAACTGGACAAAACTATTCATCCAAATCCAATGTAAATAAAAATAATATAAACGTCATCACATGAGATTGGCATTTTCTCCACAATTAATTCACGAATGATGAAAAAAAAATAACACTCCTCACAGATGATACACTGAGATTACTTTAATATTTCGTTTAGGAAATAAAGTTATTTTGAATTTTGCTGTCATCATCTGAACTGATTAGGCTATCCATGGAAAATCCATGCAAGGTAGTAACAAAATGTTCTATAAAGACAGATGGTTTTAATTCAGTACGACCCAGTGTTTCATAATGTTTTACCTTAATTAAAATTACAAGTATCAAGGTGACTGAGACTGGGATGAGCATTCAAGAGACATTAAAATCTGCTCCTAGCTCCTTTACAGTACATTTGAATTTCCATGTCACACTTAGTGTCCATACGTCATTTCCTTCCCTCAAGAATACTTACTGGAAAGAACACTGAACCCTGTACATGTTCCTCTCCCTCCATAACTATCTTCACTCACATACCAAGAATGTGCACATATAATCCAAAACTGAAAGCATAATACTGTATGCTCTATGGGTATAAAGCACAATTTATGACTTAGAGGCAACCAACTTACAACACAAAGTATGTAAATAATGCAAATGCAGGAAGTAACACATTTTCAAATTACCGAGAATAATGTAACATTTAAATGCATTACACACCTCTACAAATATCAGAACAGACTTATCTGGTGTGGAAACTGTTCACATATATGTATAATTACTGATTTTAGCTGTTGGCGTCATTATGGAGAACAATTTTATTTTGGACACACACTTTCAGTAAATGATTTTAAAACAATACTACAGCTAGGTTGGTATCAATGAAATTTTGAATAATGCGATATTCAATTTAGTGAGCATTGTACAATGGCACCAGGTAGCATTTAATGCAAACCAAAATTCAGCACATGCACAGTTGAGGTTACCGTTGGGGTTTTAGATGCTGCTACTTCAGTCTGCATTTGTTTCTCTTCATGTGTGCATGTGCTGCTGCCTGCCATAATGCACATGACTTTTCGGGATGTTTTAATCACCTTAAGAAGTGCCCTTAACAAAATGGAAAAAAGGAAGATTCCTTCAGACAAAAATATGAGCACAATGCAGTTTTCTTAACAGAGTTCTGGAAAAATTATAACATCAATGCAACAGAAAATATTCACCAAGCTTGGCAGCAAATAACTGCAAACAACATGCATAGAGTGTGGAACTGTATTTTGCCTCGTTGTGCAAACAGCAGTGATTTCTATAGGAAGAAACTGTTATAGAAGAAATAGCCACTATTGAAGGAGAACTTAGATTTGATGGACTATGAAAATAAAGATGTTTAGGAACTGCTCAATTTGCACTCAGAAGAATTCACTGATGATGACCTCCTACTTTCAGATAAACAAAAAGCATTTAAAGAAGTGACGATGATGCCAACGAGCAAGATAATATGCAACTGAAGAAGTCCACTCTCAAGGAATTTGAAGATAATTTTTAGCTGTCTATGTCATAAGGTGAAAAATTATGGATGCTGACCTTGACCTCAATCAAAGCATACAAATTTGCTGAGACAGAGATAAAGCACTCTGCATTTGCCAGCATATGCATGAAGCCTTGAAGAAAGAGAAGACAGTTGTCTGCGCTGCAAAAATACTTTGAAAGACAGTAAAGATGTTTTTGTCAGTGTAACTTTTCCTTTAGGAATGATATTTAGAATTTCTTTGTTTTTATTTTTCTCTCTATAGCTACTTTGTGAAATTGTTGACAATAAATTTAAATTATATGGGGATTATTTGTATCCCTTACTGGAATATTTCATTAATAAACAATAAAAACTTATGTTTAACATTTTTATTGCCTTTTTTCGAGATGAAACCAATTACCATATTTTACATATACGTGGGGCAATCCAAAAGTTACCAAAATTTGAATTTTGCACGCGAATGGTTATGAGTACATTGAAATACCGCTAGGTGTCTCCCCACACACCCTTCTTGAATCAGTGTGGCATGCGGCGTCGAGTTGAGTGGTTGGGTTTATTGTTGGTTAACGTATTTCCATTGTTGTGTTTCCGTGAGTTTGCGGTTTTGCGATGGCTGACCTGAGAGAGCAGCGTGTCTGTATAAAGTTTTGTTTCAAACTTGGGAAAACCACTGCAGAAACACATCAAATGTTGAAGCAAGCTTTTGGTGAAAACAGTTTAGGCCAGACACAAACTTACAACTGGTATAAGCATTTTAAAAATGGCCGAACATTGACTGATGATGACGATCGTTTGGGACGGCTGTCAACGGGCAAAACACCAGAAAATGTCGCAGAAGTTAGGGATCTGATTCTGGAAGATCATAGACTGACCATCCAAGACCTCTGTAACACCTTGGACTAAGTTATGGTACATGTCAACGAATTTTGTCAGAGGAACTGAACATGAGGAGGATTGTGGCGAAGTTTGTGCCACGACTGCTGCAAAATGAATAGAAGCAGCATCGCTTGGAAGTCTGCAGGGAACTTCAGCAGCAGCTTCAAGAGGATCCAAACTTTCTTTCGAAGGTTGTCACTGGTGACAAAAGTTGGGTTTATGGCTATGACCCTGAAAGCAAGCAACAATCATCGCAATGGAAGAGCCCTTTGGCCAAAAAAAGCTCGACAAGTCAAGAGCAACATTAAGTCCATGTTGATCTGTTTTTTTT
This sequence comes from Cryptotermes secundus, assembly GCF_002891405.2. NCBI lineage: Eukaryota > Metazoa > Arthropoda > Insecta > Blattodea > Kalotermitidae > Cryptotermes > Cryptotermes secundus. Next base: position 417,770 of record NW_019733848.1, read on the forward strand.
TATATTGACGGGATTGTTCATAAGGAGTTCGTCCCTCCTGGTCAGACAGTCAATAAAGAGTTCTATCGCGATGTTCTAAGGTGTTTGAGGGAGAACATGAGGAGAAAACGTCCAGAGAAATGGCGCACGAATGACTGGGTACTCCACCATGACAATGCACGACCGCATATTGCTTACATTGTGCAGGAATTTTTGGCTAAAAACAAGATGGCAGTTGTTCCCCACCCACCGTACTCACCAGACTTAGCTCCATGTGACTTCTTTCTCTTCCCCAAGATGAAAATCAAGTTGAAGGGGCGAAGATTTGATACAGTTGAGGAAATTTAAGCAGAAACGCAGACGGTACTAAACACCCTAACAAAGAAAGACTACCAGGATGCATTTGAAAAGTGGCAGAAACACTGGAATCAGTGTATGGGCTCCCAAGGGAACTACTTTGAAGGTGATGGTGCAGAATAAGATCTAGGTAAGATGTAACAGTTTTTATTAATATATTTCGGGAACTTTTGGATTGCACCATGTAATTATAATTTTGAATACTGCAAATTCGAAAATTGCGACCACTGCATGGGATTCATTATCCGCACTGAGACCTACCTGTATACATGCAGCAACAGAGTTAAGCAGGTTTCCCCAAAATTATACACAGGCATATCCTGACTTACATGATAGATATGTTCCCAAGAATGAAAAAAATCCAGGAATTCAGAATCTATGCTATTCATTTGGTTTCAATGCCTTTAATTTCAATTAAAAGAAAGACTTTAGAATCATCAATATTATGTGTTCAAAAATTCAATTTCTTTTGTTGCAGACAAACAATTCTGTTGTTTTCAGTCTCCACTAACAACCTGAATCAAAACACTTAATATGAAAAAATGCCACTAAAGACTTACCTCAGCTGCAAGCAAACTAGGCACCATATCTTCATTTGTCGAGAGATTTACCAGCAACTTGAGTGTTTGTAATTTCACTTGAGGACTTCCAGAATCCACCATGTTGTAGAGTGCATGAAGGACGGGATAAAATTCATCATGCCAGTCTGGCAGTACAGCAATATTACTCAATGTGAGTAAAGCACTGAGCAGCATCTTCTCTGGAGTCTGCTCCTTATTCACGCAAGTCAGCAACAGGGGTATTGCATCCTATAAATGCATCAAGTTACACCATGTTAACAAAGGGATATAAATTTAATTTTCTTGGATTGAACATCCGTCACTCAGTAAGTAAAAAGTAAGTAAAGCTATCCCTGTAACAGGCCATGAAAGCCCATAGGGTTGTGAGACGCTGAGGCTCCCACACTATCTAGACAATCAGCTCAAAGATGGCAGTAAGGTTGTCAGCCTTACGCTCCGGCCGCGCTTTACTCCCCTGAAAAATTATTTAATTTCTGGTACTCATTTCTGTTAGAGGCTGAGTCGACCCCAGGGCCGTAGTGTGGCTGGAAGGATTAGTTCAATTAAAAAAAATCCAATGACCCCATCAGGAATTGCACCCGCAATCACAAATTTCTTATCACTTGGTAACACGTAGAATTCTCTGAGTTCCAGAGACTAATGCCTCTCCTTTTAATATTATTCAAGAAAAATATGTTTAATCAAGGATACTGCTCAGCTGTGGGGACAAGTAAAGGACGTGGTTTTATTCGCAGGGTTTATGTGGTGAAACACATCTTTATGGACAAAAGCTTGCAGTCTGTAAACAGGAATCATGAACACATCAGGTGATATACAAGATCATAAATGTGCAAGCCATTCTGGTCTGCAGTTTCCATATATTTTTTGCACCTTGGCATTCTGAATTCACATTTCAGTACAAGTATATTTCATAACACTGCAAAAATTCATGACTTTCATTTCTCTGGTTTCTGTCATTGCTATGGTTACTACCATCACTGTAGCCGCCACCCCACAAGCTCCTGCAGCCACCAAACAGCTATTGCTGACTGCAGGAAATCAAATGGCCTCCAATGGCTACCACATAAATCAAATTTCATTAGAATCCATAGAGCGATCCTCATGATGAAACATGCAGATGGTCAGGTAGACATGACCATCCCCGTATGTTCCGTGGCCTATAGTCCTAAGCAAACTACGAGGCTCGTCCTCAAAGTAAGTTTCCCTGGGGCCATTTACAGAAACAAAACATAATTTCATGGAAATATTTATTGCAACAGATACAGCAAGTTTTCAGCTATTTTCAACATAATCGCCACCGGAATTGAGACATCTGTCATACCGTGGGACTAACTTTTGAATACCTGTGTCATAGAAGTCTGCCACCTGGGATTGGAACCACTGTGTGACAACCATCTCCGCCTCTGTCATTCTCAAAACACTGACGCTCACCAGGCAGGAATTTCTTGAGGTGTGGGAAAAGATCGAAATCACTGGGAGCGGGGTCCGGGCTGTAGGGTGGATGATTAAACACCTCCCAGCTGAACTCCTGCAGGAGACTTGCTGTCCATCGAGCCATGTGCAGCCTAGCGTTATCATGCAGGAAGACAATACCAGCACTAAGCATCCTGCGCCACTTGTTCTGAATGGCCCGTCACAATTTCTGCAGTGTTTCACAGTAATGCTCAGCATTCACAGTCTCACCTCTGGTCAGGAAGTCGACGTGGAGAACGCCCCGTCTGTCCCAGAATACCGTGCACATCACTTTCCGCGCCAACGTCTGCTTGAATTTTGTCTTACAGGGAGATCCACTGTGATGTCAATGCATTGATTGCTGCTTGGTTTCTGGGGTAATGTGTGCAATCCACGTTTCATCACCTGTGATGATCTGTTCCAGAAACTCGTCGCCGTCATCATGGTACCGCTGCAGAAATGTCAATGCTGACTCCATGCGCTTTGTTTTGTGTTCTGGTGTCAGTTGCTTCAGCACCCACCTTGCACACAATTTCCTGAACAACAGGTGCTCTGTGACAATTTCGTGCAACAAGGAGCGGGAAATCTGCGGGACATGACTGCTGAGTTCCGTAATTGTGACGCGACGATTCTCCATAATGCATTCCCGCACAAGCGCCACCAGGTCATCTGTAATGATGGATGGCCGCCCACTGTGCTTCTCATCATGCACACTTTGTCGACCTGCTGAAAATTGTCTGCACCAGCGACGCACCATCTGCTTGCTCATGACATTAGGCCCATAGACCCGGCACAGCTGACGATGAATTTTGATTGGTGCTATGCTCCGTGCACTCAAAAGCTTTATCACTGACCGCACTTCACAGTCGGCGAGACCTGGAATAAGAGCCTCCATCTTCAACAGCTGCAACAATGCTACTGTGGGAATGCGGGAAATTTCATTAGTGCATGTCCCATGCTACATCATTGCTCTATCACGTACGTGCAGTTGCTTCGCGCAATATAAGGTTTGCTAGCTGTGGGACAAGTGGGAAACTTACTTTGTGGACATGCAACTGACTGACTGCCACTTGTTGAAGTTAATGCACAATAATGTACAAGCCAGAACAATCCGGAAACTCTTTTCTGCACTGATTCTCATATTTTATGTGCTGTAACATAAGGCCTGACAGCTACAATAAGGGACCAGAAAAAGAGCCATTACTAGGCAACAGCTTCATAAGCACACACTACCAGAGCCATCGCTAAGCAACGTGTTAGTGCAAGAATGGAGGAACTATCAGAATCAGTGTTTTCTGTGCAGTCTGTGCTGGGGCTATATAATGAGGACCAGATGCCATTATGAGATAGTCTTGAGACATCAGTTAAAAGAGTAGGAAGTTGGTGTGAGATAGCTGCCAGCCTGCAAGGACATAAGCCTGGGAGCAGAGGAATATTCACTGTTGAAATATGTTACCAAGCAGCGCAGTGAAGACCATGACTGAGAACACCAGTCTCTGCGCAATAGTGACTTTAAACTGTAGTCATAAGTTGTTTAAGATTCCAAATAAATCTTATTACCAATTCAAAACCACATCTATAGTCATTCGATCATGTTACAACTGGTGTCAAAAGTGGGATTACACGATTGGATTGGATTGGATTAAGTGCATCACTGGACTGTGACCTATGTGACAGATAATCATGGCAGTATTTGAATGTCTGGTAGCCATCCCAGAAAGGATAGAGGCCAAGATGGTCGCCAATCAAGAAGAGCTATAGGTCTACCAAGAAGGAATGGATGCCTGTCTAGAAAAGATGTAGGCCTACCTAGAAGTGACAGAGCCTTGTCTAAAAAAGTTGAATGTCGATATGGATGCTGATAAAAAAGAAATAAAGGCCTGATCAGAGAAGGTGTGATCCTGTCTGAAGAAGAAGGAAGCAAGTTGAAAAAAGATGGAGACCATTGCGAGGCATTATGAAGTCTCTAATGAAGAGGCTGCAGTCGAGACTGTCACAGGTATGGGAACTGGCATCTAGCCAAAGGGTGCCAATTACCCAGGGTGATGGTGGGTCCCAGCAGAAGTTGGCTGCTGCCCATGGATGGTTGACCTGCCATGTCATACCTTGCACTGCATAAAAGCTGCAGTCATAGAAGACTGACAGTCAAAAAAGGAGGAGATGGAAGGATCCAGAGTGCAACAACACCTTACAGAACTAAGGCCGAGAAGTGTAGCTACATTGAGGAAGCAAGAGGACATTCAACGAGCCTGTCAGGCAGGCCCTTGGGCTGGAGGTTGTGAAGTGAAGTGTCAGGTTTTCCATCAGGCTGTGGAAAATGAGTGACTGGACATTGTGGAGGAGTCAACCCCCTCCCAAATGGATGAAGAGTCTACTAGTGGTTTGTGTGGCAGTGCTGTAGGAGAAGCAGCCACTTCTGGAAGTTCTTTCCCTGTAAACAGAAGAAACAGTGATAACCAATCGGAGGCATGGAGTAATGTGACACAAGGCCTGACAGCTAGAGTAAGGGATCAGAAAAACAGCCATTACTCGGCAAGAGCTATGTAAGCACGCAACAGTACCATAGCCACTGCTAAGCAACGTGGGCATGCAACGGTGGATGATCTGCTGGAAGTGGTGTTTTCTGTGCTGTCTGTGCCAGGCCTATATAATGAGCACCAGCTACCATTACGAGTAAGTCTTTAGATGTCACTTAGAAGAATAAGTGGTTGGTGTGAGATGGCTGCCAGCCTGCGAGGATGTGAGCTTGGTAGCAGAGGAATGTCCACCATTGGAAGATGTTACCGAGCAGCACAGTGAAGGCTGTGACTGAGAACACTAGCCTTGTGTGATAGTGTGTAGTCATGAGGTGCTTAAAGAGTCCAATAAATTCAATTACCAATTTAAAACTCCATCTACAGACACTTGATCACATGACAGCATACATTATTTTCATACAATCTTTGGACTCAGGGCCACTGGAATTGAAGTAGTCTGGACATAATATAGCCACAGCTTATATGGCACAGAGCTTTATTAGTGAAACAATTTTGATGTACTGGAATTGAGTAAAAATAATTATATTAAGACTTACACAACATGAATTTTACATTTTAAAAATTGTACTCAATGGTAAGAGATGACAGATTTTACAATTTGCGTACAATAACCAATGCAAATTTATATACTATTAACAATGAGAAAAACTTGAGATAAGTCAGTATAACTGATACAATTTTAAAAGGTTTTAAAATGAGAAATCAAAAGGGATGTCAACAGGAAAATGGAAGAGGTCATATGGCAGTCTTTATGAGTGTTCCAATAAAATTTGCAGTGTTAAAGATATTCAATGTTCTATCCACTAACTGATTTGGCTTAAGATTATACATACTTTAAGCTCCTTTTGATTTTCTTGATTCAAAGCCAGGTTTCCCAGGGCTTTGATTGCTGCATGTTGAACTTTAATCTTTGGATACATTAACAGGTTCTGGAGTCTAAACAAACAGCCAGCTTCACGGAGAATGTCCTGAAAAAGAAACACATATATATTGTCACGTGTTGGGCATGTCACGCAACAAATAACTTCATGCCATCAAGGCTGTAGCGGATATTTATTGTGCTTCGCTTCTACACTCACACACTTTGCAATTATTATCACCTGCAGTTTCACAATTACTGCTTCCACTATATCTCAGCAAATACTAGACTGCTTTTGGCAGCGGCTTTCTTAAGACTGACTCATTACCACGGAAGTACATTATCCCTGCTGGTTCAACAATCCATTGTTACACAACGAACCTTCCATCTCTGGGGAAACGCGTTTGTTGATTCTGCAATTCCTATGCAATGGCCCACTGTTAGTGCGTTGCCATGGAAATATCTAATCCAAACACATTACAATATACGTGTATATCTTTTGGTATTCTGTAGCCATAGTTCCTATTATATTCCATATTACAAAACTATCATCTCAGTAAAACTGAATGCTATGGAAACAAATTTAAATATAACAAATTTGATATTTTGAAACCATGCTGAAATTCTAATACTATATACAGAGTGCCGCAGGAGGAATGGACCAAACTTTGGGAGGGTGTTCCTTATGTTAAAGTATGCCGATATAACCCAAAACACCTATGTCCAAAGTTGAACGGTTACGGAGATAATGGCCAGAGAAGTGTCAAACTTTGACCGGTGTTACACACTTG
>NW_019733848.1:425868-426120 GCF_002891405.2 Cryptotermes secundus
TGCCTTAAAGAAAAAGACAAAAGCTACAAAATGCAGCGACCATCGCACAATAAGCCTTATTGCACATACGGCAAAGATAATAGTAAAGATACTTAAAAGAAGAATTGAAAAGAAACCAGGGATGCAATTGGGGTGATGAGAATTATAGCGGAACGAACTTTGGAGATAGATGAAGAACTGTGTGTTTGCTTCATAGACTGGCAGAAGGCATTTGACCGGGTAAACTGGACCAAATTAATGCAGATCCTAAAA
>NW_019733848.1:426710-483197 GCF_002891405.2 Cryptotermes secundus
ATGTGAGAAATGAAGAAGTGTTAATTAGAGTCAGTGAGCAGAGGAATATCCTACATGAAATAAGAAAACGGAAGGCTAATTGGATTGGTCATGTTTTACGCAGAAACTGCCTTCTAAAAGAAGTTATCGAAGGAAAGATAGAGGGGCGGATAGAAGTGACAAGAAGACGAGGAAGAAGACGTAAGAAGATGCTGGATGACCTTGGGGACAGAAGAGGATACTGTCATTTGAAGGAGAAAGCTCTAGATTGCATTAAATGGAGGAATTGCTTTGGAAGAGACTGTGGACCTGTCATCTTGACAGATTACTGATGATGATGATATACCCACATAATTTATACTTTTTTTGTACTTTTACAAACCTTTCCTGAGGGAGATTTAACATCATTTACTTTTTCCTTTTTCGCTTTGCTTTTCACGTGTTTCTATTAATAATCTGTGCATCACTAATTCAACCCTAACTCATCTTTTAAATCAAAATGCATACCAACTGAAAAATTTCTTGCATATTTTTTTCCCCCAAAACACAGAAATCAACAAAAGGGAAACACTATGCAATTAAATTCAGTGTTTGGGAATGTCAATAACCATTTACATTAATCAGAAACATTCACAGGAATACAGTTTCAGAGAGGAATGCCTTAGAATGCATGGTCACTGTTACTGTGATATAATTGATATGTTAAAATAAGACGTCAGCTGATCATTAAAGTATACCTGATTTTCTTTCTTATGCTGATTAAATGCCGTTAAAACTCTGATATGTTTCAGTAACAAACGTCCATCTTCAGAGGAGATATCAGATGTTAAAGGAAACAATACGAATATATGAATAAAAGATTTAAAATGTCCAAGTGACAAAAATGTAATGAACTCCCCCAATACAGCACCTCTCAACAATTCCACACAACCTCACTGTACTGATGCTGTAAGTAGCCTACTTCATTTCTCAAGAACCATATAACAATTCCACACACCCTCACTGTACTGACACTGTAAGAATCCTACTTCATTTCTCAACCTTCACTGTAGTGACACTCTGCCACTTTGTGAGAGGCTCGTATTGAAGACACCATGTCTCGTCACCAGTAACAATCAACTTTGTAAATTTTATATCACTTTGGGCCGGCCGTAACATGTTTTTGCACTGTTCCATTCTTGCATGTTTTTCATTGCCTGACAGCGCGTGCGGTACAAACCATGCACAGACCTTCCACTTGCCCAAATACTAGGTCAAAATTTGATGCACAGTACTTTTTGGTATTCCCAAAAGCTCCTTGATGAGTCTTGCAGAAATACATCTGTCTGATGCATCGATTTTGGTCACTTTTTTTACATTTTCTTCAGTGCGACTTGTTCTCGGCTTTGAGGCATGTGGAGCGTCTTCAATGTCCACCCTGCTGTCATGAAATACAGCATACCATTGAAAAATTTTTGAGCGACTCAAACAATCACTACTTTTCATCATTTTGTACGCTTCTCTGGCTGCCTAACTTGAAACAAAATTTTATGTTGGCTGTCTGTTCAACCACCATTTTCTGACGAGTGTCAGAATACTACTGTTACATTTAAGGTCAGAACACATGATGCAGCGATGCTTGCGCTTTGAAATTATAGACAGCCACAGCTGAAACCTCAAGAATCTTAATGCCACAACTCGCCAACAGATGGCAATGCAGGGTAAAATTTAAAAAAATGAGTCGTAATGGATCCTTGTCACACCGTGTACATTAATAAATGTGAGCTTCTGAAGAATGCAGTCTATCTTGGTCCATCCCTAGTACCTTTTCAGTAACTCCTGGATTCTGTCTTCTGACTTCGGAAACCACTGTGTTACCACGGTAACTGTATCATCATCATCATCATCATCATCATCATCATCATCATCATCATCATCATCATCACTACCATCATCTTCTCCTTCTTCTTCTTCTTCTTCTTCTTCTTCTTCTTCTATGACACAATAGCCCGATGTCGGGCCTTGGCCTCCCTTATCACGCCCCTCCATTCCTCTCTATCCTGCGCTGCTCTCTTCCTGTTCCTTATGCCCATTAACTTCTTTGCATCTTCTTCCACCACATCAATCCATCTAGTTCTTGGTTTCCCAGCACGTCTCCTACCACCTATTGTACTGTATAATATTTTCTTTGGGATACGATCCTTATCCATTCTCTGTACATGCCCAGCCCATTGCAATCTTTTAAGCTTTATCGTCACTGTGTTCTCTGGCTCCTTATATAATTTGTATAACTCTTTATTATATTGTGACATGTTGACCCCTACCTCCCCAGCGGCACATGGCGGTAATGTAGCGCTTGCTTAATAGGTGAGTCATCACCCCGCCACTCTCCCCGTGGTGACGTCACGAGCGGAGCCAAAGTTAGCCGAGCCCCCGCAACCTGGTAGCTACGCAACGCGAGTCAACAGCGGTGACATAACAGGATGACGTGGCACTCATTACGCAACAGGCAAGCACTGCGGCTATATAAGTGAGCTGCACAGCGGCTGCGAGTCAGCTGTAACGTAACAGTCGCTGAGTTGTAGTTGTAATGTGGCCATCGCCGAAGACAGTTCCGAGTTAGTCCTCGAGCTACCTCCGAGAGTTCCGAGCAAGCCAACGAGTGAGTGTGTTATCGAGTTCTCAGTTCACAAGTTACGAGCTACAGACGCGTGTGCGAGAATCAGTGATAGTTCGTGATAACCAGCTATATTTGGAGTGTGTAATTCAGGGAGACTTGTATAGCTCCCGCGTTATTAATACGTCAAGACTCTTGAGGATAGGGTTAAGAGATTTTGTTGTAGGGTTTGTAAAGTGTGGAAACCCGCAACTGTGTTATAATTAATTGTAGCCGATATTTGTGGATTGTTCAATAAACCAATTAACGATCTCTACGGCGTATTCAGTAACGACAACATGTTATATTGGTTTCAGAAGTGGGATCAGTAACAAAACACGTTACAATATCTTATTCTCCATATCCCATTCTCTTTTATTGGTCCATAAATTCGTCTTAGGATTTTCCTCTCGAAAGAATTGATGACTGATTCCTATTTCTTGTTTAGCGTCCAACCCTCACATCCATAATAAAGCACCGTCCTTATCATTGTTTTATATATTTCTGTTTTAATCACTCGGTGTATATCCTTTGATCTAAAAACTGACAGTAACGAGAAATATGCATTATTTGCTAGTTTTATTCTTCTTATTATTTCATGATTTTCCTCTCCATCTTTGTGGAATTTCGATCCTAAATATATGGTCTTCAACTCCGTCCTAAGTGCAAACAATATATATTATATGTCTTTGATCTTGTTCTTTCTACACTACATGTTTCGGCCTCTATCGGCCATCATCAGGTGTATACTCTTAACGTTGCTGCCACACTGAACCCAGTCTAAAATTTAACATTTAAAAACACAATTTCACATTCTTCGTATTATCAACATCTACAAACTATTTCTATCCCATCCCCTTCCATGTTAATTTCTCCAGTTTGCCTTGGATTCCTTCTAGATTGTATCAGCATTTTACTTTTCTTTACATTCACCTCTAAGCCAGTTGTTTTTGCTATGGTTTTTATTTCTTTATATGTCTCCTTCATTGCTCTTAGGGATCTCGATACTATAATAATATCATCTGCATACACCATTATTTGCGTTTGTTTATACGCTATTGTGTTCCTTATGTCTACAATACATTTCCTCGCTATATATTCCAATACCAAATTAAATAGTGATTGTGCCAAGCTATCTCCCTGTTTTAATCCTTGATTTGTCTTAAAGCATTCTGTTAACTGGTTCTGGATTTTAACTTGATTGATTGTTTCTGTCACGGTTAAGTTAATTATTCTACTTAATTTTGTTGGAATACCAAAAGTGGACATAATCATCCTTAATTTCTTCCTTATTATTGTATCTGCTTAGTGAATTATCATCACAGAAATGCATGTTCGGTGCTATGCAATGAAGTTGGAACGTGTTTAGCCAACCGTTACTTAGCAATGGGTGACTTCACTGTGGGAACAATATATATGTTAGGCAGCCGTGATAGTATACAGTCCCCCATAGGGTTCCAGTCTGCTCTTCTGAGATCATCTCACATCGGGGACCATTGTAATTACCATGATAAGCGTACCTGCTCAGTGAATTGTTATCACACAAATGCATGTTTGGTGCTATGTGTTGGAGTTTAATTACCATGGTAACCATATCTGCTCAGTGAATTGTTATCACAGTAGAATTGGAACATGTTTAGCTAACTGTTATTTATTAATGGGTGACATCACTGGGGAAACCATGTTTACCCAGCTACTGGCTGGTAATGGACACTTGTGTTGACTTTGCTATTCCAGTTTGATTGGACAAAATGTGGACAATTTATCCTGCATGAACTACATTTTGTATTTTAGCTATCATAGACCTATCTCATCAACTCACTGACGTAACTAAAAACTAAATGCTTTGGGTAATATCAATAAATAGTATATCAATCAATATCAATATAGTAAGGTTTCAATAAAGAATCGATTTTAATGTACACAGTATATTTATTCCAATAAAAATCCTAATTGAATAACGTTTTCAACATTAATCCTGGGAATGAAGGTTCCTCCATCTCTTTTTACCAACATTTTATGGCTCACATATTTTAAATCTTTTATTCATATATGCAAATTGTATAGTGCCCTTTCCTACATGGTATCCCCACTGAAGATAGTCATATATGACAGAAACATGCAGCGTTCTAATAGTGTTTAATCAGCATAAATCAGCAAGCTCACAAGGAACTGGGACAGTACACAAGAAAGGTACCTACTTCTTAAGTAAAGATTATATGATGATGCAAATTGAACTCAGCTGAGAACAGAGTTAAATGGTAACTGTTTTGTTGTTACAGATCATCCAAACTTATGAAACATATTTTAATATGTAAATTAATTAAACATTGAATTAAGATGAAATGCATTCTGCATAATGATATTTCAGTTCATTTTCTGACAAGTTTAGAATATACAGAGAAATGTGCCAAAGAAAATGGAAACTTACAGCAGAACTACTATTTAAGGTTTCTTTTAGAGGCAGTGGATTTGAATGCTAAAATGAGGAATATAAAAAATGGAAGTAATTATCAATGATACTCTTGACTCTGGAGAACTGAAACTGAACATCAAACCCTTCAAAGACTTCAAATAAGGAACATTAAATGGAAGTTCCACTATAAAAGTTTAAATATATCCAGTCTATATGAAATTATAAGCCTGAACTAGGGTACCTTGTAAGAAGACAACCACAGGTAACAATTCTCAAAAAATAAAAATTCAAACTGAAGAAAGTATGTTGACTAATAATGAGTTTACATTACCTGATTTGCTGAAAATGTTCCACAGTTACCAATTGTGGTGAGTGTTCTTTCAAGCAGAAGTTCATCATTGCTGTGTAGCAGGGCCACCAAACTCTTTGCCTCATGCATAGTCATCACTCTGCAACATAAGAATTGAAGTGTATCACACAATGGGAAGTTGAGGACTGCAGGATATAAAATGTGTAACATTATTAGGGAATGAGACTATTTTTAAAATGTTCTTTGCACAGCTGAATGAAAAGAATGCACATAGGGATGGCCACAGCTGTGCATATTAGTCCATCTGGCTCCATCTTGTGTTTGGTCCAATTTTGTGTTTCAATTGGAGAACTGTTTAACAGATTCTGATGAAATGTGATATGAACATTACACAATTAGAGGCCACTTCAAGTCACAGTTCTTAGTTTCCTACAGTGGTAATAACATTGTGGCAGGCACACGAACAGCTCCACTACTGCAGCCATGATTACCATGGTAACCACAGGAAGCATATTAACAAGAACAGATATAATGAGAGTAACCAAGGAAAATGCTCCGTAGTCTAGAGGTAACGTTCCCACCTCATGACTCATGGTACGCGGGTTCAAATACCCGGTGGAGGTCGTCGAATTTTTAAGGGCAGAAAAATTCAGGGAACAAGTCCTCCGGGAGGGACTTTAAGCTGTGGGTCCCGTGTCGTAGCTTTACGGCATGTAAAAGAACCTCATATCTCCAAAGGAGATCACTGAGCCAAATTCAAGGACGTTTCCTGCCCAACAGCAGTCTCTAAGGCCTCTGATAGATGGGGGAAGCATTACAGATACCGCCAAGCCAGTTGAGAACTCGCTGGCTCGGTCGGGACTGATGGTACGCACCATTATCGGTAGGGTATAGAGACTGGTAGAATATCATAGAGGGAAGCACAATGGACCTATACTGGTCTAAGTGCATGGGGAAACCCACCCTCTCCAATAACTAACTAAGAAACCAAGGAAAATATGCTAATGAATTTTTGAGCTTTATGAAATGTGCACTGGATGCAAACACAGAATGCCAAGGTAGAAAAAATGCATACGAAAACTGTATGCACTCCAGTATGCACTGTATCTTTCCATTCTTGTTACAGAAACAGACTGCTACGTAGGTGAGTCAAATGAAAACCTTAAATATTTTTTTGAGTATTATTTATTGTGCACAAGTGGTACAAAGTTGTATCACTTTTCAACATAATCTCCCCCATGCTCAATGCAAGTCCTCCAGCACTTACAAAGTGCATGAATTCCTTTAGAAAAAAAATTCTTTTGGTAGTTCACGCAACCACTCATGCACCGCGTGGCATACATCTTCATCAGAGCGGTACGTCTTTCCTCCCGTTGCTTCTTTGAGTGGTCCAAACGTATGGAAAATCAGTTGGGGCAAGGTCTGGTGAGTATGCCGGATGAGGAAGACACTCAAAATGCAGGTCATTGATTGTCGCAACTGTTGTACAGGCAGTATGGGGCCTTGCATTGTCATGTTGCAAAAGGATACCTGTGGACAGCAATCCACATCGCTTTGATTTGATTGCAGGCCGAAGATGATTTTTTTGGAGATCTGAGTATGATGCACTGGTGACAGTGGTCCCCTCTAGGCGTGTAGTGCTCCAAGGTGACACCTTTTTCGTCCCAAAAGAGAGTCAGCATAACCTTCCCTGCTGATGGTTGTGTTCAAAACTTCTTCTGTTTTGGAGATGAGGAATGGCACCATTCCTTGCTCGCTCTCTTTGTTTCCGGTTGGTGGTAGTGAACCCAGGTTTCATCCCCAGTAACGATTCTTGCAAGGAAGTCATCACCTTCTCGCTCAAAGCCCCACAGAAGTTCTTCACAAGCATCAATACGTCGGTCTTTCAATTCAGGAGTCAGCTGCCGTGGCACCCATCTTGCAGACACTTTGTGAAACTGGAGCATATCGTGCACAATGCGGTATGATGGACCATGACTAATGTTTAAACTTGCTGCAATTTCATTCAATGTCACTTGGCGGTTTTCCCTCACTATGGCTTCAACTGCTGCAGTGTTCTCTGGAGTCACAACTCGATGTGCCTGACCCAGACGAGGAGCATCTTCCATTGAAGTCACACCATTTGCAAACTTCCTACTCCATTCACACACTTGCTGCTGTGACAAACATGCATCACCATATTGAAACTTCATTCTTCGATTAATTTCAATAGGTTTCACACCTTCACTACGCAAAAACCGAATAACAGAACGCTGTTCTTCCCTGGTGCAAGTCTCAAGTGGGGCAGCCATCTTATACTGGTGCTGTGACGGTGTTCGTGCATCTGCACTATGCTGCAACCTACAGGCCATTCTGCATGCTGTTTGTAGCACACTTACCAACTTACAGGATAATGGCATGAAATTTTGATTTTTTATTACAAATTTAAGGTTTTAATTTGGGTTATTACCAGCAGAGTACTTTGGTTTCTCTGCATAAAAAGACCTGCAACTCTTAATGTTACTCTCACCTATCACGATTACAAAGAGTCTCAAGACGCAGTCTTAATTCATCTTCTCCATCGCGTAACAACTTCTCTGCTTCTTTTCTAGCTTCTTCCTCACTCTCTCGTTTTCCTTCAGGACTGCGGTTCTTGGACTGACTTGAATGACGCAGCGATCTGCGCGGCCATCGCCGCCTCATGGGGGAACCAACTAATTCTCCATGACCTCCATGGCTTGCAAGACCTGACAGATTTTCAGTAGATCTGCTTGCTAAGAAGTGACGAACATCCACTGGACTCAGAATCCGCGGTGAACTCCACGGAGAGCACTACAAATGGAATGCAAAGTACTTCAGAAAAACAGCTGTCCTTTGGTCATGTCCTGATTTTGGCACTGGGGACTGCATTACAAACTTACAGAAATAGAAAGTCAATCATGTCACTCTCCACCAACAGCACAATCACATTTAATTATATTACAATATCAGTGAGAATGTTTGGTTTTGCAAAGGGGTTTTCTTTAAACAATCTGTACCGAATAAACATCATTGCTTAGTTATAGCACATTTCAATTACAATTACACACAGAACAAGAAACATTTATCATGGAAACTGGGCTGTCCTCACAGCTTTGTGGGACACTCTATTTAATGAACCTGTGAACAAATAATTTGAAGGTAGATTCTAAAGGGTTTGGATGGCAGTATATAACACTCAGCATTACTGGGCTTTTGGACTTTCTCAATTGTTTTGTATTCTAAAAAATACAAAAGCAGACAACAGACCGAACAGAGTGGCTGTCTCCCCCCCCCACCCTCATGTGAGGAGAGAAACAGATCCAGTTTCTGGAACACTGTGTTCTCTTGTTTTTTTAGAACACAAAACGATGGACAAAGCCCAAAACGCCAGTAATCCTGAGAAATAATTTGAAACTTGCAATGGAGAGAGAGAGCCGAGTGCAAAGTTCTATGCCAGCAGACTGAATGCTTGATGTCTCTGTTGCACAGTCAGAAGACTGTGTAACAAGCATACAGACTCTAAATTCAAAACAGTGAACTTTATGACTGCTATACATAAGGGCCAAGTGAACTCACTCGCCTCCTAGTGGCAGTTCCTGGAAGCAGCTGCCCAGCCATCCTGGCAACAGAGAGGGGACTTGCTTGGTTCAATAAAGGTAGTGGTGGTGCCCTGAAGCACAGTGTGAATTATGATGCCAAGGCCTGTGTGTCCCTGAGGGAGCAAAAGGCTAAACGATGTCATTGCAATACAAGGCAACATCCTATTGTAACCTAGCCTCCCCCCATATTGAAGCTGTGGGGGGGGGGGACAGATGCCCCACCCCTTCAGGAACCAATATTTCTTAGGAATTCTAATGAGGAGTCCACTGTAGGTGAGCCTTTCTCTTTATGGGGTCAAGCAAACTGACACTCAAACAGGAGAACTGGACCAGCTAGCAGAAGAGGATGACCCTTCTGTTGCAGCTCAGTTGTGGGTCCAGCTGGGACAATGGTGAGGGTTATCCTGCCAGAAAATGACTGGCTGCAGTTCTCCTGCTGCTACAGAGAGGGTGGGGAAGGCACCAGGAAGAACTGGAAAGTATAGTGCAGGAAGCAGAATGGGAGGAGCTTCCCTTCACAGAGAACTGCTTGGGACCTGCTATCCCTCTCCCTCCATGCACTCTGCTCCTCTGCTGCCTGGAAGTGGCAGTCAGAATGTCTCGTGAGCTTTGCTAACGGGTATAGTGAGGAGGAAGCAGGCTAGCACAGTAGATGAACTGTATTCTAAAGGAAACTAAGGACCCAGCTAGAGCTTGACTGTAGATCCTGCAGGGACCAGTGGTGCTGCCTGTTAAGAAATGGCAGTGAGGGGCAGTAACTGTGGAGAATAACATCAGAGGATTCAATTCTGAGACCTCTGTTACTGTGACAGTAACAGTTCTGGTCAGGGATCTACTGAGGTGAGACAGAAAGAGATCTCTTCATGGGAATGACTAGTGAGTAATCTAACTGTAATCTAACCATCATATTCATCAGCAAAACAGCTCATTTCGAGCCACAGCCTTCCTTACGAGATTCTGCCATACTTTGTTATTCTGCAATGAATTAGACCATCCCGTTTTCACTTCTTTGGATTTCACAACAGTAAATTTTTACATAGCGTACAATACCCAACCTGGAGGATCAGGTCTCTGTATTTATTTGCACCAGTAACTTGGTGGCAGTCACACCCTCACACTCCAGGTCCCACCAAGAAGAAAAAATGCAAAGGGCAGAAAAGGGAGTGATGGAGGAGAGGGGGCAGGGGGTTCGAATTCCTCTCTTAGGAGACCGAGGTGTCAACTGAAGCTTGACCACAGGTCTAGCTCGGACCAAGTTGGGGCTCTGTTGTCGCTGGTGTATACAAAACAGGGTGGCTATGCTCCAAAGGGGACTTTCCCTCCCTGCTTTGAGGGCTCAGTTTCTAGGGTTTACTGCTCTTTTGTGGTCATGGACAGGCAGGCAGTCAGTCAGGATCTTGGAAGGGCTCTGATGAGGAGTCTGCTGAGGTCTCTTGAAAAGGGGACAGATTACCAAGGAGGAGGCTAATGCTCTTCTCGAAGGACCTGATGCCTTAGCTGGAGCTCAGCTGTGGGTTGAAATGGGACTGGCAGGAGAAACTGGCAAGGATGAGGAAGCCTCTTCCCAAGGGCACTAAAAGTTTGGCTTGGGTTTGGTTGCGAGTCCAGTTGGGACTAATGGTGCAATATCTATCAGCTGTGTAAGAACTGAGGCTTTCACGGCGGTGACTATGAAGAAAGCAGTCTTCTGGGATTTGGCGCCGTGTATATGTGGTGTTAACCGACGTTTCGGAGGAACGTATCGCCCCCATCTTCAGGGTTGAAGAAAAAGTATAGGTAAATCTGCAAGCGACAACACCGTGAGACACGGTGCTTTACCGCTTTACTGCTTTACCGTGTCTCACGGTGTTGTCGCTTGCAGATTTACCTATACTTTTTCTTCAACCCTGAAGATGGGGGCGATACGTTCCTCCGAAACGTCGGTTAACACCACATATACACGGCGCCAAATCCCAGAAGACTGCTTTCTTCTTTATCTATCAGCTGTCTCTGTC
The DNA here is from genome assembly GCF_002891405.2 of Cryptotermes secundus. Lineage (NCBI taxonomy): Eukaryota > Metazoa > Arthropoda > Insecta > Blattodea > Kalotermitidae > Cryptotermes > Cryptotermes secundus. The sequence goes on from NW_019733848.1 coordinate 437,644, forward strand.
AGTGGCTATTATACCCTTCTGCCACCACTCCAAGAGGACACTATGACACTGCTCAACTTGGTTTGGCATACACCTATGTACGTGGACTCAGACTGGGTACAGCTTATGAATATTACGACCTCAATCCAGAGGGTTTTGGCTCACCTAAACCAAGGGTCTTTAAGCACCCAAACAACACTGGGGGTTCACAACAGACCCAGTAGTGGTCTGAGTGATTGATCACCCCCCCACCTTATGTCAATACTGGGTACCATTTCACACATTACTTTTTCATTAATTCAATAAAACCATTTGATACAATTTGTTAAATTGACAGTACTGAAGTATGTAATCCCATGACATGTTTCAGCTGAAATTTTGCAATTTTCAGGGATGTTCAATCTGACAAGCAGGCTACTGAGACTTTTACATCGCAAAATTATAATACAATTAATAATACTGAGGTGTTTTCAACCTTTGCTAGGCAACGAGACAACAGCCGTTACTATGAAGCAGCCAGCGCGCCAATGGACTGGCTGGAAAGTGGTGTTTTCTGCGGGGTCTGCACCGATGGCTGCACACGCAACAATGGATACAACAAAGAGGAGCAGTGTTTTCTACGCGGTCCTTGCTGGTAGGTTATAATCGGGATAAAGTTTAGAGCTTAGCGGTGGTGTGGGATATTCGCCAGATGGCAAGGACATGAGCATACAACATTATTAGGATCCTTTACCAGGAAACGACTAGTGAAGAGACAGAAGAATTTATGTGTGCTGCAGTTACAGTGTGTAGACCAGTGAGGCTGATATAGTTACTTGTCGTTATAAGCTGCATGTACAAGTGATCAATAATCTTGGTCACCAATCCAAACCCGTCTGTAGTCACCCACACATGTGACATTACACTTGAAAGTGAAATGATTACAATTTGTTAAGTATGACAAATCTTAACTTTAGCACAGTGATTTATATATTTACATAAAACATTATATATTTAGAAGATCATTATAACCACGCCCTTTAGATGTATTATAATTTTATAATATAAAGCTTTTAATAACCAACTTAACAGGTTGAGTACCACTGAAGATGGTAGAATTTCAGTTAAAATAATTTGAGCTCTTTAGTATTCATCTGATGTCAATGGCTTTGTTGGATCGATATATATGTATGTATGTCAGGCAATAATGGTTCACATTACCTGCAAACTCCTTGGTCCTGGCAGGGGGCTGTGTCGGGGAGAACTTCCACTTGCCTGAATAGCTAACATTGTATCAGTGAACATTCTTGCTCTTAAATTCAGCTCCCTGATTCGCTCCTGTACAGTCAGTGGACGAAGAAGTACCTTTCCCGATCCAGTCATGTCCAAATTACCAAGCAAAACATCAGTTTGTGTGGTTTGGGACAATCTTCGAAAATACAGCCGGTGTTCATCTGGGTAACCTATAAATAAAGTTTACATTCAATTCTGACATCCTTACTACCAGATGAAGCACCAGTGACACCCACCTACTGCATAAAATTCAATACACTTCATGACCATTCTGGTCAAGACCGGTTTTATCGCTGGACAAGGATAACAGTAAAAGGAGCAGTGTGTGTGTGTGTGTGGGGGGGGGGGGGGTAGGCATGTCAGTACTGACAGCTATATGTGTCATGATAAACATTAAGGTAAATCATATTTTCAAAATGAAAGAAAGCAGAAGGGATGGGTCTTGCTACGTCCTCGCACCACAACCATCAGTGCTCTGTTGCGTGTCTCCTTCTGTTAGCCCCCAGCAAACTTCAGGAGACTCCTAGATAGCCACCTAGTTCCATAAGGTAACGTTCCATGTGATGACATTTGAAGGAAGCTACAGTCTGACGATCATATAGGATATATAAGGAAGTTTTCATCTTTCATAAAGCATCATTCACAAGTGGGATTGTTGCACAATCCCAATGTAAAAAGACGTCCTTTCAAGTGATAGTGTCCTGTAAATAGCTGTGTCACCCATCTTAGACGGTTCTTAATTAATTTCAGTAGTTGCCCAGTTTTTACGTGAAGGTCCCCAGTAGGAAACCCTCTGCATGCCTGTCTAGTTCCTGACAGCCTTCTTGGCAACTCCTACTGAGATACCATATGCTTCTTCAGGTCATCTAAGGGGACGTTCATATTCCACTCTCGTCAGTTAATCAGCAATTTCTGTGTGGTGAAGCACCCACATAAGTAGCATTCTGTTACATTCAACCAGGTTTATATGGGAATGACAGCAGACCAGTTTCGAGGCGATACTGTCAGAATATAGATGTTTCTACTCACATAACCTGTCTCTTGTCTTGGTGGCATACACTTCTGCCTGGAATACCATGGTGCACTGTGCAAGGCTAAATCTAAGCTTCTTCTTCATATCGTAACCATAAATCTTCGTTCGTGATCCAACCATCTGTGTACCAGACTACTCCCCCTTTCCTATCCTGTTCAAACTTTCCATTCATTCCCATCAGGGAATCTGATGTATAGTATCATAGACATGTCTGCATATCACTTTATCAGTCCTACTGCAAGACATGCATAGTTTGCTGCAAGAATGTAGAAATTCCTGCTATGGCCTCAGTCTCCAACTGCAAATGCAGCAGGGGACATCCAAAGCCTTCAACTGCAATTGTAGCTGCCCCCATTGCTCCAGTAAAATGATGAGTCTGCATAAACCACTTCGCAGACTGGATAACTAGAGCGATCCTTTCCTGGGGCAGGCTGGTTATCATATTCTTGTCTCCTGTTGGTTCGCTCAGTTATGCCTGAGAGCTAATGGGTACGGAAGGTTCATTCTAACCTACAGGCAAGCCAATGGGAACCAAGTTGCTGCCTTTCATTTCCCTCTTGCTTCCAATATAATCCAAAATTTCAGCAAGCCTATTGCTCTGCCTGCCACCTGCTTTAACGCTGGTTTCTCGCTTGGCTTATTCTTTGACCCTGCAGATGGAGGCAACATATTCCTCCAAAACGACGATTGATTTTCGACGGACTACACAGCGTTATGTCCCAAAATATAGAACTCTTCAGCTCTCAAAATGACCCTGAAAATATACTTATGGAATGACTTTGCTCAACTCATCTCACCTTCGAAACAGTGCAATTCTGTCCAACACCAGCGAGGACACCAAGTGGTTCCAGTCAAGTGCCTCGCTGTGAATGAGTCATGTTTGCGGTTATGTCGCTTCGTATTACTGCTTTACATGCTGAGGGCACAGATAGTCCATTATACACCAAAATGCTTTCACCAGCAATGAGGGAGCGCTGCATGGAGTAAGACATTATGTCACGTTTTGAATGTAACGAAATAAAACCATTAATTAATTTAACTCGTGATGTGGGGTGAGACTGAGTCCACTTGGTACGTCGGCCACCAGTGGGCCTACCGATTTATGAGTACGGGACAATCGGTAGAATGTGAATTAGCAGGGGAAACCACAGTTCTCCGAGAAAACCTCCCTCGTTGCCACTTTGTCCACCACAAATCCCACATGACCTAACATGGGATCGAAGCAGGACCGCCGAGTTAGGAAGCAGGCGACCAACCGCTTTGGCTATGGCACTACCTGAAATCAGTAACATTCAACTCACGGCCACAATACTGTGCCTTCAGGTATTTGTCAAATTTAACCTTCACGGCTGTCTGTGTCATGTAAAACTTGTTAGTCTGTCTGGCATGTAGGAAGAAGTTAGCGTAAGTTAGTTACGTCACGAAGCAGGAAACAAGAGAACTAATATTAGTTTTAAAAAGTTCTGTCTCTTGGATGTACGTGCCGCATTATTTGATTTGAAAGTAGGATGGGTTCACTTGTGCCGTTCTAAAGGTAACATTGAGAACGGCAGAACTTCACATGACCCGGACCACCAAACTGGAGACCAAATTTATGAATGCGCCAAATGCTATTTGAATTACGTATAAATTTGATTCCGTCTTATTTTATTATACCATGAACTAAACTCCGTAGGCTGTAGTCCGCAAGCGAACTATACCAACCGAGTGACCGCCGCTTGTCGGAGAATTATGCCATGGGACTGTTAAATAAAGAGAAACGTTAAGGCAGTAGGTTTACTAAAGTTAGAACTCCAGTTCGTAAATTGTTTAAAATGTTGTACGGTTGTGAATATGGTTCCACAGCAAGGCTATATGTATTGCCCTTGCCTCAGGTTCCACTGCCACAAACGTTCAGAAATTTACGATATTTTAAGATTTGACTAAATCGTGGAGATTGTGCTGTGTTAGACAAGGGGATCGTGGCGGAAACATAAAATCTATTTAAACTGTGGTAGGGAAACCTCGTGTTTCACAAGAAGTGTGACTACATGTTAGGCCAAAATATACATGCAGGAAATACTGAAAACGGGTTTATGTAGTAGTAACGGTAAAACTCGAGTTTTATCTTCCGTGTAGTCCGGTAAAAGTCAATCGAAGTTTCGGAGGAAGCAAGAAACTAGCACTGAGCGTGCAGCAAACAGAGCAACACGGCGTTATGTCGCAAAATATATAACTCGTCACTTTCATCACTGTGACAGTTTCGATTCCAACAAGGGTCAAACTGATTTGTAATGATAAACTCCCTATAACGTACAATATTCACAGGACTTTCTCAAGCGCCCAGTTACATCCAGAGGAGAGTTTTGTTGCTTTACAGCGTGCAGTTTGGAATAGGAATGAATACAATTGATCGTAAAATGTCATAATTCATTCCACCACACAAAACCCATCACACAGGAGAGCAAAATTGCTAAGACCTTGCCATGCAGAAAGAGAGAACGAAAATATTTCCAAGGTTTGCGTGAAGAGCGGGCAAATCTACCAGTTAGGGACAAAAATGTGGCCACAATTATCCACAGCAGTGATACTTCATTAGTCAGCTTCACGTTCCGTCCGATATTCCCCGTTCTTCAATAATAGAGTTACGGCAGTTATTTTAGCTATTTCTTGCGGCGACACATACAGCCTATCTGACAGAACATCCGGTCACGCATTATCGTAAACTGTGTGTAGGCATTGTGTATGTATGATCACACTGGTCAGTAGTTTATGCTTTCCAAAACACAGACAATTTCGAAGCTTAAAAACAGTTCAGACATGAGCAATAACTGATGAGCGTGAGACACAAATACATTTTGACTATAAAATCTGAAAGACGTCTACTAAACTCCGTGGCTTGAGTCCGCAAGCGAACTACATCGACCGAGCGACCTCCGTTGTCGGCGAAGTTCGTGCCAACTTTTGCGGATAGAGGGTGCCGCGTGGTCAGCGCAACGGATCCCCACGGCCGTTAATTTCGGTTTTCTAGACCGGAGTCGCTAGTTCCTTGAAAAAGCTCCTCAATTATCCGCACGAGGCTGAGTGGACCCCGTTCCCGACCCACTACTCAGAAAATCTGGTAGCGCCGGGAATCGAACCCGGGACCTCTAGATCTGTACCCAGAAACTCTGACAACTAGACCACAGAGGCGGTCCGATAGAGGTCTACTACACAAATATACTGAAATGTGGAAACATGGTTGCAGCAACCATGCCCATGATATCATCTTCTGAGATGTTGCTAGCAGTGGCCACCTTCCGAGGAACCTGCCGCCTCCAACGTCCGGGTCTCTACCTGAGCATGGATACAGCACGTTCCTTCTAAATGTTACAACTGTCTACCGGAACACACGGCCTCACATCCTGGACAACCGCATCTTGTGGGAGCCTCCAATCTCGCTTGTTGGGAAATGTGCAAACCCCAGTTGTACACGAGGCACACGATCACTGCGTTACAGAAGACAAAGGAGAGCTTCCAAATACTCTGGGATCAAAGCGACACCTCCTAAATGCATTCATTCATCAATGGCGCTACAGGCCTGTGTTCATATCTCACCTCTTCTTCAGTTTCGCCATCTTTTTAAGCAGACAATAGGACTCCTTGGTCGGGTAATCAGCTCGTCTCAAGGCCGCAACACAAACACAGACATTCACGCCTTGGGTGGGATTCGAACCTACGATCCTAGCGTTCGAGCGGGAGAAGACCGCAGGGCCAATGTGATCGGCATACACCTCGTAAGTATCAAATTAATTTTACTATGCAACACAGTCAATGTTACAAGGCTAGAATTATTCATTTAATTTTATAAAGTAAAACTGCGGGTTCAACTGAGAGGTCATTACACGATGCTGTTGCCTTTTATTCTGAGAAGTTCGACCCAGTTAAGCTTTTCGAAAGGGAAACGAATTTGGAGTCAACGTTTTTATTTCTTGTATGATTCAATGCAGCTGTTTCAACGACTGAGTCACATTCCTATCGTATATATATATATGCGGTTTTCTTCAGTCCCTCCAGCTGATTTCGGAGTCGCTATCATATATCCCTTCCATTTCTTCTCCATTCGCAATCCTTGCATCACACTGTACTAACTCGTACACAATATCCAAGAGGCCGCGGTCTACAGAAAACAGTATCTAGGTGCTAGGAAATCACAACACAAGTAGATGCAAACCGAAAAAGTAACACACATCTCACCGCTCGGTTTCGAGCACTGAATGGCGTAAATGAAGTGGGATTGCTCATACAGACAACTACTAATCCCACTTACAACAGTTACGAAATTACAAGTATTACTTTACTCTCAGGTTCGAATCCTGCTTAACGTTGAATTACTCGAGTCACATACAGATCCTATTTAAAGCATTCATCTGAAATTTTAAAAAAGTAAAGTACTGAAGTCTCTGTATACATGTTGTTTAAACAGAGGTCCATATTAATGACTTCTCTATTTCAATACTATGTTCAATTCCAAAATTAATATTAGTATTTGTTTTTATTACAAATGTGGATAAATGTACTTATTTTGGAAGTGAAATAAACTTACAAGGTAAAATCAATCGTGCCAACTGGTTTATAATACTATATTATGGATCTGTGGAAAGCAAATGGAAAAACTACCACATTATCACTTTTCCTGNTCAGAGAGATAAAGCAAGGTAAAGCTGTCCATGTGCTTAAATAATTAAGCATTACGCCATGAAGGTGTATGGGGGAGTGGATGCATAGATCCATATTTCCTTCATCTTGGCGCTAGTTGAAGGCGAGTGGTCAGCTTCACGCCCCGGCCGCTTTACCCCCGGAGCAAGAGCCCCCGGTACCCACTGGATAGGAGGCTGGGTGGGCCTTAGAGTCGGTCTGGACGACGTGGAGAAGAGAAAATTCTTGACCCTACCGGTATTCGAACTCAGTCCCCTCGGTCATCCAGCCCGTTGCCAGTCGCTGTACCGACTATGCTATCCCGGCTCCCATGGAACAGAGACATTCCCCCCAAAATAAAAAGCAACAAACAATATATAAAATAAGCCTAGCCAAATTTCCTACACGTCTGGAGAGCCAGAATAAAAAACAAAATTCCTCATGTACAAATTGTGTTTCTTTGTATTAACAAAGGATAACTGAAACATATAGGTAAAAGGTAAGGTAAAGTTGTCCCTGTGCTTAATTAATTAAGCACTACGCCATTAAGAAGTAAAGGGGAGTGGATATATAGACCCACGTTTTCTTGACCTCAGCACTAGCTGGAGGTGAGTGATTAGCTTCACACCCCGCCCGCTTTACCCCCGTACCCACTGGATAGCACGCTGGGTGCGCGCCAGAGCCGGTCTGGACGACATGGAGAAGTGAAAATTCTTGCACACCGGGACTCGAACTCCGACCCCCTGGTCGTCCAGCCCATCGCCAGTCGCTATACCGACTGCGCTATCCCGGCTCTAACTGAAACATATACCTATAAATAACTAGCCTTTGCTGTTACACTCAAGATAAACGCAATGTGATGCTACAAGTATATCGGGAAAATGTAAACTACCTCTTACATCGCCGTAACTGCTAGGAAACGGAGAAGAATGATGATAAGTTGGGCAAATAAAAGGGAAAAGAAAGGAAGGAGATGAAGGTAGACAGAGAAATGGAATACTGGCATAAGGGAACAGAGTTAACGTGAAGAAAAGAAGAAAGGAAGAGAAACAGAAATCATAAAGAAGCATAAGAATTTTACCGATGAACATTATGGCTGTTGGCCGATAACGTTCGGAATAAAGCAGTTACAATTCACAGATCGCAGATGGAGTTCAAAATGCTGTTCCTCTACGCGTACAGACTTCTCGCACCGGCCGAAGCTGTTCTGCAGGAATATTTGCAACGTCGCTACGAATATTCTCTTTTAGTTCTTCCGTTCAGAATTTACTGCTCTAAACTTCGTCCTTCAAAAAACTCCAGAAGAAAAATTCGTAAGGATTAAGATAGGGTGAACGTGCTGGCCAAATATCACTGCTGATAATTGTCTCCGAAGTCATCAGACAAAGCCTGCATACACGTACATGCAGTGTGGGCCAGCCCTGTCCAACGCGGCGCCCGTGATATATTTTTCTGGCGCCCTCCGTAAACACATATAATTGAGCCGATTTTTAATATTAATTCAAATTGTAAGACAAGAGACATTCTTGAACTTCTGAGTACTGTTAAATATTTTCGAAAAATTTTATTATTATTATTATTATTATTATTATTATTAGTAGTAGTAGTAGTAGTAGTAGTAGTAGTAGTAGAAGTACTAGTAGTAGTAGTGTGTGGTGGCGCCCGCACCTCCATAGGCATCAGTGAATTGTGCCCGAGTACATAAGAACGTCGGACAGCACTGGTGTGGGCAGTAACTGAGTCTTACTGAGCCCAGCCACAGAGCCTTTCTTCTCCTCTTCATTCTGTAAAGAACTGCCCGAGAGTGACCTGTACATATCGTTCGCAACTAACTGTTTCGTTAAGAAACACACGCACAATACGTCTTGCACTTACAGCGCACCAGACACCAACTTCACTGGCTGGAGCAGGACTTCGTGGGTTAGATGTGGGTTCTGTGAACTCCAGTATACATTGTGCGCAAGTGAAACCAGGCTTCACCAGAAGAGACTGTCAACAGCGGATCGATCTCAACATTCGACGAGAGACTGTAGCAACCAGATGCAAAAATGTACCCCACTAGCTGGATCGTGTGGCTGCAAGGCGTGGATTACCGCTGTTCTTCAGGATCTAAGCTTCAGCAATTGTGTTGCCGTTCTTGCACTAGACGTTGACACTCCAGGCTCTTGAGCTAGACGTTTCAGTGATTTTCTAGGTGTATGCTCAAGTTTGGCTCCTATGCCATCTCACTTTTCCTCAGCGCTTATGCTTTTGTTTCTTGTCTGCTAAGAGTCCCACTGATCTAAGTTTATTCGCCGAATTGTGAAATTATTTTGTCTGCTGGAAACTTCTTCATCATGAAATTTACGTCGAAATCTTCGCCGACACTTTCTGGCAGATCCGTATTTCACATAGGTGTCATCCAGAAATACATGTTGCTCTAAAGTATACCTAACAATGACGGAACACACTGTTCACTAATTGTGTGACTGAAAGTAAACGGCTAATGGAGCTGATAACTTCCGCCCACTGCTGACAAATCATTAACAAATTCCCACGCATGAACTGCACTGTTCGCCGTGAAACATAATGCCGTCAAGCGTTCCACAAAGTTAATAACATCCCCTAACAGCAAACATCGGCCATCAAGAATACTGATTCATCGACAAAATTCGTATACGCCTCGCAGCCGGCGGTGCACCGGTCGGCGTGAAGGGCAGAACCATCAACCGGTCAACAAAGGCAAGAACCTCCCTGTATAACACTGGAACAAGGACCCTTATAAGGAGAAACAGAAGTGAAATGTAAGCAAACTTATGGGAAGTTGAGAGATGACAACAGGGGTTATAATTAAAAATGAATTTCTTAGAAAATGGGTTAACAGATTTGGAAGAAAATCTATTAAACTGGTGTCAGCACATTAAAAGAGTCAACAGGGTTCGTAAGAAGGACATTAAAACCAAAGTTTAAAGGAAACAGATCTATGAGACGATCCAGAACAAGATGGTTCAGCTAAGTAATTAGAAAACAGCAAGAGGAAAACAGAATAGGATGACTGTGGGATGAAAGAAGATACTGGAGACTTTTTGTCCATCAACCCATATATATTGAAAATGCTGCCAGAAGAATAATAATTTTATTATTTTTTCTTTGTATTCTAAAGGCACAGATTAAATTCTGCAACACACTTACTAATTACTCCAAGCATCAGCATCCGAAACAGTGTGAAGGATGTGAAGACGCTGCCTGGGGCAGATATTGGCTCTGACCACAACTTACTGGTTGCCAAGTTCCGAACCAGGTTGAAGAAAATTATAAAATTTCAAAAGCGCAGACCTAGATGGGATTTGGAGAAGTTATATACTCAAAGACAAAGCGTGCAGGAGACCCTAGAAGAGAAACTCGGTGCAATTGAAGGTGAAAGCAGAAATGCTGAAGTGCAGTGGAACAATATAAAAGAATGCATGTTAGATACTATCAGTGATTTGGTTGGTAAAGTTGAGAAGATAGCAAGAAAAGCATGGGTTACACAGGAGATGATGAGTAAAATGGAGGAGCGAAGGAAATGGAAGAATGTCAACAATGAAGAAGGCAGGAGGAAATACAGGAGACTGAGGAATGAATTGAAAAGAGCCACGGACAGGGCCAAAAAGGAATATCTTGAGAAGATATGTAATGAGATTATGGAATTTCAAAGAACAGGCCGTTATGATTTGATGTACATGAAGACAAAAGAACTAGGATGGAAAGAGAATCATGGGATTCAAAATGTTGGCATCGAAGACTCCCAGGGGAATAGAATAGTAGATCAGAGGCAAGTGCTGAAAATTTGGGAAAATTATATTTCAGAACTATATGATCGACCTAATCGGCCAGAAACCTTAGAAGTTGAACCGGAAGAAGAAGTAGATACAGACGAGAAAGGACCATATATTTTACAAAGTGAGGTGGAAAAAGCTATCAAGGAAATGAGGAAGGGAAAGGCTACAGGAGATGATGATGTACCTGGAGATGTGCTCAAGTTACTGGGAGAAGGTGGTGTTGAAAACACTGACAAACCTATAAACACCATATACAAAACTGAGGAGTGGCCCAAGGACTTTACAGAAGTTACAATGATTGCCTTAAAGAAAAAGACAAAAGCTACAAAATGCAGCGACCATCGCACAATAAGTCTTATTGCACATACAGCAAAGATAATAGCAAAGATACTTAAAAGAAGAATTGAAAGGAAAATAGAGGATGTACTTGGAGAAGATCAGTTTGGATTTAGAAGAGGAAAAGGAACCAGGGATGCAATTGGGATGATGAGAATTATAGCGGAACGAACTTTGGAGATAGATGAAGAACTGTGTGTTTGCTTCATAGACTGGCAGAAGGCATTTGACCGGGTAAACTGGACCAAATTAATGCAGATCCTGAAAGAAACAGGTATCGATTGGCATGAAAGAAGATTGATTAGCAAATTGTACATGGATCAGAAAGTTAGAGTACGACTGGACAGGGGGGAGACAGGAAGTGTGCAGATTGGAAGAGGAGTTCGACAAGGATGCTGTTTATCACCAATTCTGTTCAACTTGTACAGCGAATGCCTTACCAAGGAAGCTCTGGATGGGCTCGGTGACTTCAAAGTAGGAGGGCAAATTATTCAAACTGTGAAATATGCAGATGACCTTGTGTTAATGGCTAAGGAAGAAACTGTGCTACAGGGCATGATTGATAGACTAATTGAAATTGGAAGGTGCTATGGCATGGAAATGAATGTGGAGAAAACAAAAGTAATGAAAATTTCGAGACAACCAACCCCAGTCACAATAAAGATAGACCAAAAACAACTGGAGAATGTGAAATGTTTTAAATATTTGGGTAGCTTGTTAACAGATGATGGAAGGTGTACTAGTGAAATTAAATCCAGGATTGCCATGGCAAAAGCTGCATTTAGCAAGAAGAAGAATCTTTTTACCAGCAAATTGGACTTAAATTTGAGGAAGAAACTAGTGAAATGCTACATTTGGAGCATAGCTCTGTATGGGGCTGAAACATGGACACTTAGGGCAGTAGATCAGAAACATCTGAAAAGTTTCGAAATGTGGTGTTGGAGAAGGATGGAGAAGATCAGTTGGACCGATTATGTGAGAAATGAAGAAGTGTTAATTAGAGTCAGTGAGCAGAGGAATATCCTACACGAAATAAGAAAACGGAAGGCTAATTGGATTGGTCATGTTTTACGCAGAAACTGCCTTCTAAAAGAAGTTATTGAAGGAAAGATAGAGGGGCGGATAGAAGTGACAAGAAGACGAGGAAGAAGACGTAAGAAGATGCTGGATGACCTTGGGGACAGAAGAGGATACTGTCATTTGAAGGAGAAAGCTCTAGATCGCAGTAAGTGGAGGAATTGTTTTGGAAGAGACTGTGGACCTGTCGTCTGACAGATTACTGATGATGATGATGATGATGATCAGCATCCCTTGCAAACTGGCCATTTAAACTGGACCCCCTTCCTTGTGTCAACCAACTTTCATATTTAGGATTCAGAGACATTGTAATTATAGGCCATGGTGCAATTGATCACAAAGTGCAGTGGCTCCAGGATAATTTCTGTGCATGCACAATTATGTCAATAGAGCACTGCTGACTTATTTTATATCCTCCAGGATACTTAAAAATATAAACTGACAAATTTTGATGACCTCAACTGAACTGGAAGGACTAGTCAGTTCAAACATCAGAAAGGCATTAATTACTCTCAGAACTAAGAGAGTTTATTAGAGAGAAAAACTTCTCAAGAGAAATTCTGTTGAGGCACATGAGTATATGATTCATTATTAATAGCAAACCATTGCTTATTAAGAAGAAAGCAGTCTTCTGGTATTTGGCACCGTGTATATGTGGTGTTAACCGACATTTCGGAGGAACGTATCGCCTCCATCTTCACGGTGCCAAATCCCAGAAGACTGCTTTCTTCATAGTCACCGCCGTGAAAGCCTCAAATCTTACATTGCTTATTAGTTTACCAATGTAGTTGACTTTTTACACATACAAACATGGACTGGCCAGCCAGCCAAGGTACAGTGGAGGGGAGGCCACCTTGTTTCCCTGTACTATCAGATGTGAAATTATGTTTACTAGTATAACAGGGATGCATATGTTGGCAAGGAACTGAGCCTAGTATACCCAGTTTGGCAGTGCCAACATTGATGAAGACAAGTGTTCCGACACAGAGGATGATGAAATTGGCGGCATTACATTACTCTGAGAGAGCAACAGATCTGTGCAGTGAACAGTCAGTGTTTACACTTGTACTGTACATGTTGAGACAATCTAGCTCTTCCATGATATGTATACAGTTGCCGTCTTGTAGTGCACTCAATTTCACTTGTTACTTCATGACATGTTTCGGCAATATAGTGCCATCATCAGGTGCCCTAATTACGCTAATCTACTTCATTGCTTGCCTTTATAAAATTATTTAAAAACTATTTAAAAAAAATAGGTAGGGCACCTGATGATGGCACTATGTTGCCGAAACATGTCGTGAAGTAACAAGTGAAATTGAGTGCACTACAAGACGGCAACTGTATACATATCATGGAAGAAAATCAGTGCAACAGGACGCTAAAATACATTATAATCTAGCTCTTTCTAAGGAACCCACCAGAGTAGCTGTCTGCCCCCTTACCTGAGGATTGAAACAGATCCAGTTTCCGAAACATTGGGTTCTCTAGCTTTTAGAATATTGGGCAATGGATGAAGTCCAAGAATCCAGTAATTCTATTGTTACACAGTACCTGCAGAACCCTTTAGAATCTACTAGTTTAAGTTATTACCTCAGTATTTGACAGAAGGGGCCATAAATCACATAAGAACCTCACTGGGCAGAGGCAGTTACTAAACCAAAATTCATACCCATCACCTAGAGAACAAAGATCAGGTATGCTAAGAATCTGATCAAACATTTAGTGTGAGGGCCTACTGTCTTCAGAAGTGTATCTCTTTGTAGGCATTCTACATCAAAAGAGGGGTCAGCATGAGGCCCCTGAATTGCAAAGGGTTAAATATGCAAAATGAATAAACAAATAAAATAAAATATATAAACATTATAAAGTGCAATATGTGACTCACTGATTAATGTCACCATCACTTTAATGTACCTGCAGGTCTGCTCCAAATTTCTCAGAAATACTCTTCAAGAATTTAAAAATCTGAATATGAAACTAGTAGACTTAATTTATAATGGAGCTGAGCAATGCTGCTCCAGTGTTATGCTGATGGATTGGTGTATAACTGAGGGCCATTTCTGTATGATGTGGTATCTCTAAGTATAATCAGGAATTATCATCATCCCCAGTCATAACACATGACCCACTGCCTGCGTCTCTGCCTCCTACTATCACAGTCTTTGCATATTGTTCTCTTCTGTTTGGAAGTATAGTGACTGTATTGGCCAATGGTAGATGGGATGAGATAAAATAGACATGACCTATTTCAGGGAAACAACTTGATATTCATCTGGGGGAATGTAGAAAAGTACTGAAAATGAAATTTGTCCTGGCCAGTGATCAGGTCATTAAATCAAGTCCTACACCACAATATTATGTACAGCATCTATAAGTTGTTGCCATACACACAACATAGATGAACCTATACTTATGAACTTTAAAGAAACGATTAATTTGTATTTATGAACTAATATATTGTAACTCCAATTACATTTAACAAACACAGAACCCTGCACTTACGATCAGTTTAACAAATTAACATTAATTAAACGACATCTTATGAAAGAAATTAATTCAACTTAAGAACAATCAACTTAAATAAACACACTTCAAATAATATATTATGTTTGCAAGTTGTGGTTGGCTTGTAACAGGGTGTTCATTAAGCACCATTTTACAGCCTACTGAAATCTCATACTTAGCTACTATTAACAAGGTAAAAGAAGGGGCTGTCACAGTCACATATTGACACGGATTTTCAGACTAATTTTAAAATAAGATATACATGTCAAAATAATCTAACCCATTCATCATATTTAAAATTATGAATTTCAACTCCTCCTTGTTAGGATTCAAAAGAAAGCATTATATTTCCAACATTTCACTATTTTAGTTTTCACCCATAATGTTTACACGAAAATTGTTTCGGTTAACTGAATGCAATAAAATCAAGGCTTATTATCAGTTACATAAAATACATTCAATATTACCTTCGCCATCTCGACGACCAAGTTTTCTACAGAATGCTGTCCTAACAACTGAATATCCGACATACGCAAATCCTGCAAATATTGCTGAGCATAATGCCACTTTATTTACAGTTTTGTCCCCTGTAGAAGCTGCCATGTTAACACTCGTCACTAAATTCACTTAATTTAATGTATGAATCACTTCCTTCTGACATTCATGATCCTTAGTTGTACAATAATCATTTGTAACTGCAATACAAAAATGTTGTACACAAATCTTTTAATCTTTGAAATTAAATTTTTTGCATTTCGATTAACACCCACTTCCTGATGCTAGCAGACTACAACATTACGCCAACTTTCCAGCGAAACCTGACGCAGGGCTGCCAGTGTTATAAGATGAACTTCACTAAAGCCGCTAAAGACGTTGCCAGACTCGACAGCCATCTACAGGCATCTTGTATAACCTTCGTTCAAAAACATTATCTTCTACAAACAGATGTTCTCTCTCAAAGTTACTTCCTATGTAATGCACGAAACAGCTTCTTAGCTTAATATATGTACAGTCCAGTACTGCATTTCTTTTGCAAGAACTGACTTCCATAGTCTGCATCCAGCCAAGTGCCGGTCACTAATGAAGCCCCAAACTTAAAGACCCAAGATGCTTCGTCAGGGCTATGGCACACCTCAAGGGGTGGTGAAAGCTGAGTATAATATAGCAGTGGAATGATGGCAGGCAAAGAATAACTTTAGGAACACGGATGAAATTTGCTCCTGGGCCACTTCATCCACCACGAATCTCATATGAAGTTACCTGGGACTGAACGCGACGATTCACGATATGAAGAATTACAACATTTGAAAAATACATAATATTTATTCTAAAAACTTTTTGCTGAAATTGCTGAATTATTGTATGGTGTTAAGATAATATTTATTCGGAGAAAATTAAAGAAATAATTCTATTAGTACTTGAAATATGCACATTGTTCACACGATAATTTTACTGCTTGTCCAGTACGCCAATATCAGTTTACAGACTTACAATTCTGTATACAACCTGACACTCTTCTCATTATCAGCTATCAGACATATAGCATGTACACGTATACTATCAGTCCAGTGTCTTGTTAAATTACCGTATAATTCAGTCCTACTAGTTTTTCTTTTTATCAAAACACCCGTCCAAAACGTAAGGAATGGCATACTACACCGTGTTCAGAGAGCAGGCTGATTGAACACTGATTTTACCGTCGGCAACTTCCTGCGAAAGCGATGCGTCACTTGCCGAGAAAAATGCCTGTTGGCGTTCGGGACCAGTGACACATATTGTTTACTTATTTTGTTAATTGTTAATTGTCAATCAAATATAGTAATTAATATTGCACTCACCGTCATAGAATATGTTCAAAATATCTGCCCCTTGCTGTTAGACATGCCTGAATTCTTTTAAACAGATTTCGGGAACCTTGCTGCAATTGACGTTGCTGAATATTGTAAATTGCTTTATGAGTATTCCGTTTTAGAGCCTCCAGGTCATGTGGATTGTTGGCATACACAACATTTTTTAGTTTTCCCCACAAATAAAAGTCACAGGGGTTTAGATCTGGAGATCTATGGGACACAAACCCTTATTAATAATTCTGCTGTCACCATTTCATTCTTCAAGCACACTGTGTAATGCTCGAATAGTTCCCTAAGCTGTGTTTGGAGTCGCGCTTTCTTGCATTAAATAACCGAATCTTTCTTCTGCAGGTGCCAAATGAACGAGAAATGGATTGGGTACTTCATTAATGTATCGTTCAGAAACAAGAGTTTCTTCATAAAGTATCGGTGCAATGATACAGATTGTGCTAATCGCACACCATACGCCTGTCTATTGGTCGTAAATCGGAAGTTGCATTAGCGCATGAGGATTTCCACTGCTCCAGTACCTCTTGTTTTGTGAGTTAACATATCCCGAGAGATTAAAATTAGCCCCATCTGTGAACAAATGTCAGCTAAGGATCAAGAAGTCCATCATGCACATGATTGATAAACCAATTAAAAATCTCACTTTTTTTTTTCATAATCCACAGGTTTAATTTCAGGAACAGCAGTCATTTAATACGGAGGAATATGCAACAGTTTAGTTCCTGCCCACACACTGACTACAGAAAAACCATTTTGTTGTGCTAATCGCAGCAAAGATTTTCGAGGAGAAATTTCTAATCGATGACAGATGTCAACAAGTTTTTCCTCAGTTAAAACACGACTTTTAACTGCTTTCTGTCAATTAAAATGCCTTGGGCTCGAACTTTATTCACTAATTTTGAAATTATATCTCCAGACGGACATGTTATTTCGGGAAATTTATGACGAAATTTTCTCTTGCGTAATTTATATGAATTTGTCTTCACATAACAACCATATACGAAAGCTCTTTGTTCTGAAGTGTATCTCACACGAGCCATAAAGCCACAGAACAGAACACTGTGCAAAGCATCTGTAACTGTTGATGGCGCAACACTGACTCACTGGTATCTCGGCAAGATTGACCTTCAGTTTGCCGGCGGATCCTAGAGTATCTGCCGACAGGAAGTTCTGAGAAGCTCCCTGGCAGTCTAATAAGCCTGCACAATGAACACTCGGTAGTAGTACTGCTAGGACCCATTCGGGGATAAGGCTCTGAAGGCCAGACCCCTGCAATCTGCAATTGATGACATCCGTGATTTCAATTTACCTGCAAGGTGATAAGAGAAACTGCGACTATTTGACGAAGTAGTTCCAGGAGTTTCAGGCAATAATATGCTGCAAAAATTACGAAGGTCGTCAACAGTTAATAAACATTTGTTTCCGCCTGAGGTAATTTCCGCCCAAGAGAAGTAAAGAAGCTGATGTTCTTAATCATATTCTCTGCCTTTCAATAAAGACTCACATGTACTGTTTTCTCTGCTTCCGCCTATCTATTCTTTCATATAATAATCACTCGTGAAACAAATACTTACAGATTTTCTTATAGTACTTTTGTATGGAATTAAATTGTTGTTCAAACTGGCAGCATTGACTGCAGTTATGCCACAAAAGTTTCGAGCACTCATTAGAAGAAATTCTAATCCGTAATAAAATGAAATTTATTATTTTAGGGAAATTTCTTTCTGCAGTAGTTATTTAGGATATTGTGACATTTAAATATGGAAGACGAGTTGATGAATATGAAAAAAAATGGATTTGTGATATATGTGCAATTTGATAAATCTCGTATTTCCTCGGATACAACTAGCATTCGGCCAAACTAAGAGCAACAGTGTAAAGAGATGAAAATAAGAAATAAATAATAACATTCGAAATTTTATTATCATCCAAAGTGTCCACATTCACTTTTAAGGGACTTCTGAAAGGAAAGTGTCTGTACTTTCGACATGTCCTGCTAAATACATTTCGACCGTAACTAAGAGCACGTGAGCTTAAGCATTTCAAATGGCAAATTTCTTTGCCTCCGAGAACGGCAACAAGAAAAATGTGTGACGCTCTCTGGTAAGCAAAATGTTTTAAATTATAGTTAAATATATGTAGTTAAATTATTATCAGTGGACACTGTTTTAATCGTTATAAATAAACGCCATGAGTCTGATCTACTGACAATTTTCTTCCACCAGATATAATTAGGTATAAATTAGGTATAATTGATTGAAGTGTGGAATGATTACAGGTGAAGTCCAGCAAAAATTTCACCGACAGACCGATCGACCGAAGTGTTTGCCTTTCGGGCAGGTAACTTTACGCCATTTCAATGCGTGAGGCTGACGGACCACGTGACCCTGAATTTCAACAATTATGTGGCTACGGCTGCTGTGGTCTTCGATATCGAGAAAGACTCCGCCACAACAGGGCTCTCTGCCTACTATATTAAATGTCAGAATTTTCGACAAGGTGCACTGAGCTAATTGTTTCCTTCCTCACTGACAGAAAATTTTATGTCTCGGTAGTACACAAATTTTCTACGCCAACAAAAATAGCGACAAAGGTTAAAAAAGTAGAAAGAAATACTGGTGGTGGTAGTGATAGCACTACATTGGGGGAGGAGAAAATATTTCTCCGATTTTGAAGGTACTGTTAAGGACACCAGGGCATCTTCAAGGAATCCACGATTGTCATAAGTTACGTTGAGGGCCATCAAATTTTCAACATGCCGTGTAAGGCTAGGGCCATACGAGCGCACAAATTGCCCATGTTGTAACGAACGTCGTGACTTCTGTTGTAGAAATACATAAGAGAGGTGGATGCCGCGCTTTCTTCTGGCTCCACTTCTGACAAAAAACTACGCACCGCATTCTGAAAATGTGTCGTGTCCTCAGCAAAATTCATGATAAAGTACGTTCATTACAACGGACGCATTTTGTGCGCTCATGTGGCCCCAGCATAAGCCGCTACAGTTAAGCTTCCCGGTGAGAATAATATAAATCTCTCAGTTCCTACTCACAGGAAACATACCCGAACACAGTTTCCCGGGTTTCGAGAGAGCGAAACAGTACATGCTTCAGAACTCTTGGCTAACGTGTGACCGGCATATATTAATAAAACGTCGAACTAATAGACATGTAATTGGTAGTAAAAGGGAGCGTAGACCGTAATATCCGAGGGCGCTGGACTACCGGGACCGGTAAATATTAATAAAAAGTCGTTGAAAAATTCATGTCATTGGTATTGGAAGAAGGGGCAGACCGTAAAAGCCTGAGGGCGCTCAGCTACCGTGAGCGGCAATAAATAATAAAAAAGTCGATGGAAAAGTAGTATGATTGGTACTGAAAGAGCGAGCAGACCGTACATGCCTGAGGGCGGTCGGCTACCGTGAGCGGCAATAAATAATAAAAAAGTCGATGGAAAAGTAGTATGATTGGTACTGAAAGAGCGAGCAGACCGTACATGCCTGAGGGCGCTCGGCTACCGTGAGCGGCAAAAAATAATAAAAAAGTCGAAGGAAAAGTCGTGTGATTGGTAGTGAAAAGCGGGTGACCGTACATGCCTGAGGGCGGTCGGCTACCGTGAGCGGCAATAAATAATAAAAAAGTCGATGGAAAAGTAGTATGATTGGTACTGAAAGAGCGAGCAGACCGTACATGCCTGAGGGCGCTCGGCTACCGTGAGCGGCAAAAAATAATAAAAAAGTCGAAGGAAAAGTCGTGTGATTGGTAGTGAAAAGCGGGTGACCGTACATGCCCGTGAGTGCTCGGCTACCGTGACCGGCAAATTGTAATGAAAAGTCGAAGGAAAAGTACTGGTGGTGGTAGTGATAGCACTACTTTGGGGGAGGATAAAATATATCTCCGAATTTGAAGGTTTTGTTAAGGACACCAGGGCTTCTTGAAGGAAACCACGATTGACATAAGTTACGTTCAGGACCATCCAATTTGCTTGACGCCGAGTAATCCGCTACAGGCAAGCTTCCCGGAGAGAATGATATAATTATTTCAGTTCGTACCTCACAGGAAACATACCCGAACTCAGTTTCCCGGCTTCTGAGAGAGTGAAACAGTACATGCCTCAGACCTCTTGGCTAACGTGACCGGCAAACATTAATAAAAAATTCGAAAGAAAAGTCGTGTGATTGGTAGTGAAAGAGCGGGCAGACCGTACATGCCTGAGGGTGCTTGGCTACCGTGACCGGTAAAAAGTAATAAATAAATCGAAGGAAAAGTCGTGTGATTGGTAGTGGAAAAACGAGAGGCCGTACATGCCTGAGAACGCTCAGCTACCGTGAGCGGCAAATATTAATTACCACGTTTAGGCTTTTTGTTGCTCACTGCAGAATATTCCTTCAAGTCTGGTATTGCTCTTCCTCTCGAATGTAGGCTACCCTGTGGCAAAAACACACGAAACTTGTTTTTATATTTATTCTTGACTAAGAAAATACTGGGTGGTTCAATCGGGTGGTGATAATGTGTGTGATAAAGGCTTAATTGCGCTAATCACAACATCCCGCAAGCAGCGGGTTTCCTTTGGCGCCAGTTTGGCGGCGGTTTGCTGGGTAACATGCACTGCATCCATTGAAAAGTTGCGTGTGGTTTCGTTCATGTAACAAAACCAGACGCATCTCAAAGCCTCTAATCTGTGTGGTGTTTACCCGTGCCTGGTCCCACACCACCAGCATATCGCACGGGATGCAATTCAACACTGCACACACCAGTAACTGTACACTATAATAGCTTATGAAATATTTGAGACTATTCCATATAACTTATATGTGTCATAGGCCTACGTGCATTCAGCAAACCAAGCTTGCATGTGCCTCTTTGTTCCACAAATAAATGCGGTCGGTCACGTGGGGAAAACAATTTCATTAACGCCTTAAACCATAAACTTAAATTAAATAATATTTAATTACTCAGCTTCTGTCTGTGTCTCCATGGCTCCATAGTCCTTTGTTGGCCCGCTTTTCCAGCTTCTTAATCTTTCACATAATCGGTAAGACTCCTTCGCCTGGATCAGCCCGTCGCAAGGCCGCTGCCAGCACACAGGACAGCGCAAATACAATAAACGCAAATTTACATTCATGCATGATGTGAGATTGGAACCCACGATCCCAGCGTTTGAGCGGGCGAAAACAGTTCATGCCTTAGACTGCGCGGCAAATGTGATCAGCAACAATTCAGTTTCTCACTGCAACTCGTTTACAACATGCAATCGTCTACTGCTCTTTAGGAAACGATTACCGTTTACTCGTAGAGCAATACGAGTGTTTCGATTCCTCTAACAACGCTGTCAATAGCTGAGAACATGTAGCGTTGGGAGGTAGGATGGTTACTTGGAAGTGGCCGTGGCTTATGTCGGCATTTCCCTAGAGACACTGAGGACTGCCAAAGAAACTTTATTCCGGGCCTGGACATTAACCAGGGGCAGCTCAAACACGAGTGCTAAGCAGCCAGAATTATACGAAACTCTTTGGGCAAAATGCAGAGTGGTGCATTCTGGGCGCTGTTCTGGTTCTGCACAGTTAAATCTGAACCAGCATGTGTTTGGCACGTTTCTCTGGGGCTGAGAGAACCACTAGAAGCGTCGCAATACCCGTCTTTCGCTTTTGAATACATAAAAAGTAAAAAGTGAAGCTATCCCTGTAACAGGCCGTGGAGGCCCATAGGGTTGTGAGACGTTGAGGGTCCCACACTATCTAGACAATCGGCTCACAGATGGCGGCAAGGTTGTCAGCCTTACGCGCCGGCCGCCTTTTACCCCCAATAATTTCCTAGTACTCATTTCTGTTAGAGGCTGAGTCGACCCCAGAGCGAAATTGCGGCTGGAAGGATTAGGTCAATTGAAAAAAATTCAATGACGTCCTCGGTACTAGAACCCGCGACCTTCTGGCTTGTAGCATAGTTCCTCAACCAGCTACGCTACCGCGTGCCCCCTTTTGAATATATGTAAAATTGAATTTGTATTTGCACCACGGAGAAGATACGATTTTATGATGTTCACTAATATCTCATATTGGAGTGGAACATTTTCACTCGTTTAAGAGAAGAGCATAGAATGGAGGGTGTCTGAAAGCAGGGCGCTGAGCGGGATGTGGGGACGGACGGAGGAGCAAATGTCTCAGAATCTACACATATACGAGTAATCTCGGTGCTGATCCTCAGGAGACTAGGGAGCCATCACTGTGTGAAGTTCTTGAGTTTCAACTGACTCCATGGAACTGGAGACCTTTGTAAGATGGTTCTAGTTCCCCAGCTCCTCAAGACATTATCCGCCTTTTGTAGAGCCTGCGCTATACACGTGCTTCCATCACTCATTCTTACACTGAACCAGATGAATCCAGTCCAAACTTCCAATCTGCTTCCCTGAGATCCATTTCAATATCTTATCTACAAGTAGGAAGACGTAGGTGGAGGGATAATATTCAAATGGATCTTAAAAGACATGATGGGGTGGTATGGACTGGATTGATCTGGCTCAGGACAGGGAGCAGTGAAGGGCTACTGTTAACATGTTAATGAGCCTTCGGGTTCCAAAAAGACGCTGGGAAATTCTTTAGTAACCGCACAACTGGGGTCTTCTGAAGAAGAGCTTAGCTGCATGAAGATAGTTATCTACATCTAGGTTATCCTAGAGTTATTTTCTCTTCATGTTTCCTTACCAAATTGTATTTTGCATCTCCCACTCTTCCATGCGTGCTACATGCCCTGTATATTTAATTCTTTAAGATTTTATCATTATAATAATATTCGATGAAGAATACAAATTATGAAGTTCCGTAACTAGCAATTTGTTCTACCTCTTGCTAGTGTCTCCCTCTTGGCCTCTTGGTCCAGAATAGAGAACAACGTATCCATATTTGTAACATGACTCGAAGTGCCTTGCAGGGCGTGTCAAATGCGACGGGCCAGTTCAGATCGTACAATCATCTACGGCAGTAATAATATAATATTATTCATTTATTCATTCATTTATTTTTGTAGAATAAATTACATGACTGTATTTACTTACACATTATGTACTCAATTTCATTTATGATACATAATTTCTGTTTATATGTTCTCATTTTCTGAATGTACAGGCTCCCCTTAATTGTTCTTCTGTTCACAGGTGGCACTAAATACAAATTCTGCTACACCCCTAAGACAAACTTTGCTAGCGCAGGTTATTATTATTCCACATACTAATGTGTTATTAATTTCTGCCTACTTCTTACGTGAACAGTCTTCTCACAATTCTTTCTTTCCAGTAAAATTCCATAAAAATGCAGAGCATCTCAATCTCCTTAGCATAAAGGACACCTGTATTCCGCTATTGCCCTTCTGCATTCTCTAACATCTCATTCCACTTTCCAGCATGTTGCACTTCTTCTGAAATAATGCATACATCCCCCCTTCCCCTTACATGTGTCCTTATTCTGCAATAAGGGTAAGTCCTGCCTCTTCCCTACCCAGGAGCTCATAAAGCTTGGGCCTAGAAGCTCATCTCTGTTCTCTAAACGGACCCTGTTCAAATTCGTCCTTTAAGATAAAAACAAGGAACGTACGGAAGTTGTAGTCTACACAGAAGGGCGATCCACTGCAAAACGCAAGATAATCACGCCGATAGGAGTTCAGAATCCCTTTTCCTTCTTCAATATTTACTTTTCCTCTTCCAAAGGGAAAGTGTCAAAGTTGGATGAGTAATTTATGTGTTCTTAGTCCCGACATAGTGAGTAAAATGGATGACAAATTAGTGTGTTAACACTCCCTCGGGAGAAAGAAACAAGTGTTGAGTTACTCGTGAGGTAATGTGAAGAGGAAACAGATGTAGACTGCCACTTGTTGAGAACACATTGGCACGAGCAGATGATGTGTAATTACGGTGTGCGAGCACTCAGGAACATGAAGCACAGTCACAGTGACTGATAGATAAGACATCCGATCCGCAACCTTCCCCGGCTCGAGCCTAGGCAAGCCGACATTCTGACCCTATCTGCCAGGAAGCGTGGCACAGCACGCTCGCTCGTATGCCACTCCAGGCGAAGTGGAGGCAGCTCGACAGAACTCATGTACATATGTGCCAGGGGTAGCTATGGGGCGAAGTTCTGCTTAGTGCCTTAACCAAGGAATATTACGCTTCTACAGAGGAGGCAGCTTGATCCAATTGAAGAATAGCAAATTTAAGGTAAGTTATGAAACTGCAGAAGACATTTTTATTTGATTACTTCAGTACAAAACTTTCATGAAAACAGCATTGGACGAATAAGATATACTTCGATATAACTAAACAGACTTGACAAGTTATTGTATATTTTCTCTGAAGAACTAATTTGATTTTAATACAAATATTTATAATTGACTGCAAATAAAAGTAAATAGTTAATTGAATAATTAATTACGTAGGACATGCACATGCTTCTTTGCCTTTGGTAAATGTTAGTTATTTAAACCACTTATTAAATATTTCAACATCGATTTGCTGTTTGTTATTATCATTCTGACTGATAATGTGGGCTCCCGAGCCAGATTCCTTAGCGGTCTCTTAGGACATCCACTTCCGAGGGGCCCAAAATTGTTCTGTGAACTTGCAACGTTTACCGCTAGTCACTCACGTTGCTTAGTGGAGTGGTTCCCAAAGTAGGCAACCCGCACCGTACCGGGGTTGCTCCATATCATGACAATCTGTACGTATTCACTCATTTTACAGAATTCATAAAAAGCAGTTCGGTTTAGAGTCCAGATGTCTCCGCACTTTGAGCCTGTCACGCGAGACACGTTTGAATTAAAATGACGACACCGCACCCTTTCGGATTTCGGTGCGATGTTGGGAGCACAAGCGTGCTTTGCTGCTTCGCTCCTTTCTGCAATATGTCTCGCAAATAGCGAGTCTTCCTTCCTGAGAGCTAATCTCGACATCGCCCTGCTGTACGATAAAGTAATCCCCCTAAAATGTTTAAGTTATGTCTTATTTGACAGCGGATGTGAACCTGTGCTGCTGTAATTCTGAGGAAACGACACGGGAGAAAAGCTGTTCTCCAGTTCACATTTCAGTCGGTATTCACGAACACAAGACCTGAGTAATTCACTGCGTCTCTTTCCTCAGTTGAAAGTGTTTTGATTTCTTATTGTCTAGAATAAGTACTCATCTCTGTTGTTGTTAGCGTGATTCCTTATCATAAAATTTCTGAGCTCTGAATTATGATAATGCAATTATAGGCTCTTGTGGAAGCAGTGTAAATTTCGTCGAAAGAAGTGTTAAAATGTTGTGTTCCCTCTTCACCGTTCAACATAACTTAAGTTTAAAGAATTGCATAAAATTACAATCGAATTACTATCTCACTGAAGGCACCAATTTTTGTTTATTACTGTGTATTTAATATTCCATTTAAGTTAGGGCAACAACTTTTAAGGTATTCGACTTTTCCTACAAACGTAATGTTATATTTTTAATAAGAGTTGAAGGCAATGTTTTCATAATTTTAAGAATTATGTCAGCTACACCATATAAGGTCCTTCCGTGTAGAGCCCCGTGAACCACAAATGCGCCAGTGATGATCTTGACATTTACTTAGGCAATTTCCTTAAGAATGCATACACATGAACCATATGTTTAACATTTCCTTCGGTATAATTATGTTAAGCTCCAGCAGTTATATCTGATGGGACATTTTTAACTTAAAACTGTGTAGTAGGAATACTTCGGTAATTTGGGCCACTATAATAATTTGATACAGAAGTAGTAAGGCCCCCTTCTACAAAATTTGCATTAGTGTAGCAGGCTCTCACTGACGGAGGCCAGCAAGGCCCGCCAGAGTCTCATATTGCATTAGTGCAGCAGGCTCCCACTAACGGAGGCCAGCAAGGCCCGCCAGGGTCTCATATTGCATTAGTGTAGCAGGCTCCCACTGACGGAGGCCAGCAGGGCCCGCCAGGGTCTCATATTGCATTAGTGTAGCAGGCTCCCACTAACGGAGGCCAGCAAGGCCCGCCAGAATCTCATATTGCATTAGTGTAGCAGGCTCCCCCTGACGGAGGCCAGCAGGGCCTGCCAGAGTCTAATATTGCATTAGTGTAGCAGGCTCCCCCTGACGGAGGCCAGGAGGGCCCTCCAGAATCTCATATTGCATTAGTGTAGCAGGCTCCCACTGACGGAGGCCAGCAAGGCCCTCCAGAATCTCATATTGCATTAGTGTAGCGGGCTGCCACTGACGAAGGCCAGCAGGGCCCGCCAGGGTCTCATATTGCATTAGTGTAGCAGGCTCCCCCCATGTGACGTACTCCTCTGTGGAACTAACGATTCACACCAACTACAAAAGCTAAAACAAGTACCGCTTAATGCAACTGTACGCACTCTCGACTCACGACTGTCCATTCAACTTCCCCCCTCCAACTATCCCGACTCAGGCAACCCAACTATCTTACTGCTTCACTGACTTGTCCTTTGTGCAATGTCTTGGCACGGACCGCATAGAAACCATCTCTTCCATTCTTCTCTTGTTGCCGTGGAAACATGCTTGGTTGCGGAGCCGTGATCTAGCAACACCTGTTGATCGTTGCATATTTTGCCATCGTTGTATAGCAACGGTTCTACATGCCACAATATTATCCCTCCATCTATATATTGGTGTACATAGTGGTCCCTTTCCTTCTGATTTTCCCACAATATCCTACACTTATTCTCCTTCTCCTCCAGTTCGTGCTACATGCCCTCTCCATCTCAAAGGCAAATTTATGAATAATACAATCCTATTTATATTAGTAGTTTTGTTGTTGGTGTCCCAAAGGATATGAGTTTTGTCATATTTTCGAGAAATTTGTTAGTTGCTATTGTTGTGTTACATTTTTACTCGGTGTGTTTCTTGTAAGATATGATTACGTATTTTCTCTACGTTTATTTCTCCGCCATAGCGTAATTTCTGTTCTTTATATTATTCATAACTTGAATGCTATTGATAAGTGCATTCCGGCAGCTGACTTATTCCCTTGAATTATAATAGCATACTTCCATTTTTCTTGGATCAATAGAATATTGCATTAAAAGTATTAAATTAAACTATGTCAGTTTTTAATGGTCAGAGTAACAGGAGAAACTGAAATTCCGATGATCGTAGAGAATAATGCGCTTGATTTGCAATATGCAGTCAACATGCGTTAAACTTCGTGGCGTAAGTAACACTAAGAATGTCACGTGTATTAATGGCTAGAGACGGGACTTCCATTGGTAATTGGATTTCTTGAACTCTTAGAGAACGTAAATACAAGTAACTATATCGCTATCGCTAATTCAAAGTCTCTGCAGTTCACAACACCACGCACTAAATCTTCTCAGTCTACTGCGTTTTCACCAGTCGTTGTCTGGTAACGGCTTCATACGGCGGACGTTCCTCTGGCTCTGGGTTTCCGAACTCTCCCCGCGCCTCAGCTACCAGCTTCTCACAGCAACAGCTAATAAAGTCTGAACTGCAGCGGTCCTCTAACTCACTCTTCAACCAAATCACTCCACTCGACTGCACTGCACTGCACTAACTGAAATGTCGAAGTCAAAGTTACTTTACGACCGACGGTTTACCGCGTAAGAGTTCGTCTTGGTGTCAGGTCCCTTGAGGTCCACGACCAGAGATTCTCTTTCCAACTGAACCCTTGCGGTAATAGTCCTAATGTAACATCCTCTCTGATGAAAAGATGGGTTTGTCTCTTATGAATACACTTGACCTTTCGTCAAGTGCATATTTGGCACATATAACATGTTATTGAAAATTCTTCCTTTTGCACTACACATAAGACGTCTGTCAGTACAGACGAATTCGGTCCATCGAGTCCATCATCGGAGCGGACCATATAGAAAGCACCGCTTGCAACAATATTTCCAATGTTGCGCGCAGGCCCCTTCTTAGCAACGTCCCCACTATTAATGCGTATTTACGAAGCTGTTGCTGTTGTCTCTTTATCTCTTTCGTGGCCGTTGCCTATCAATGTGTCTATAAGCCACATTGCTCCCTCCATAAGGTTATTCGTCCCGAATAGCCTGAAGGCGTATCGCAATTTTTTCTTTTCCGAGAGTTGTACTTGCAACGTCTGTGTAGGTCTCACCTTCTTCCCCGTGGCTCGGTTCCCACGCTGATTACTCTCTAACTTCTCCGATGCTCCCTCCTTAAGGCCGCTAGTTCCATGGGGCTCCCTGGTAAGGCGCCAGCCGGTCGATATTATCACCACCGTCTTTCTTTTCCTCTTTTCTGAGGACTGCGGGCATAAGTGCCGAGAGCGGTCGGTGCTCCCTCTTCTCTTGCTCTTAAAGCCGTGGGAGGTTTCTTCTTTTGCTTGAGCGGGGGTCTGTTCCTGGCGATTTGTCTGAGGACCTCGTCCCTTATGCCATTGTTGCATTTCTGCTGCGCCCGATGACCCTTCAGGGGTTTTTCATATAACATTGTCCCTACCCGATCCCTGACGACCGTGTCCCTTGCGCAATGCAGGATTGTCACGGCGGGTCAACCGCTCTCGGGCATTGGCTAGCTTCTGCCGGGACGCACCGTCGCACTGGATCCGTTTTACCGTCCTGCCGCTAGGTGCCGGTCCCCATATCGATCCAGCAGCGCTCCGATTGCTGCCACTTCTGCCGCTTCACTAGGGGAGTCCTGCTGCTCCGTACGGCCTGCGACTTTTCTCGATTTTCCGTGATGTCCATTTTGTTCACTGTTCTTAGAAGACATCCACTGCGGCCTCCATTTTCTCTACCTGGGAGTCCATCCTGGCCATCATCTTTCCTTCGTTTGTTTCCATCTTCTTTCAGGAGTCCTTGACCATCTCTTTCCTTTTTTCAGGTGTTCTTGACCGACTTTCGTTTCCTTTACTTTGGCTTCTTTTTTCTTGGTTGGTTCTCAATTCAGCCAGCAGGCCTTCCATCATTTGTTCCATTTCCTTAGTGTGGAGGTATAGCTTCTTACTGAGGACTCCAACCCAGGTACTTCTGACAAGAGTCTTCACAATTTTAAGTGACTCTATAAGTGGAAATATAAATATAAATAATAACTAACTACCCCAACTCAATGGAGCCGGACCCTTCTTGGAAAACAGCCAGTTGTGTAGCTACTCAAGAAATTCCTAATAATTCATGGAACCCGAAAGTTCATTGTCTTCTTCATGAGAGCACTCCATTGGTCCCTAT
This sequence comes from Cryptotermes secundus, assembly GCF_002891405.2. Classification (NCBI taxonomy): domain Eukaryota; kingdom Metazoa; phylum Arthropoda; class Insecta; order Blattodea; family Kalotermitidae; genus Cryptotermes; species Cryptotermes secundus. The sequence goes on from NW_019733848.1 coordinate 467,343, forward strand.
CCTTATCCAGATCGATCCAGTCCATACCATCCCATCCTATCTATAAGATCCATTTTAATATTGTCCGCCCACTTATTTCTTGGTCTTCCTAGCGGTTTCTTTCCTTCTGGGTTTCCCACCAGTATGTTTTAATGCACCACTCGTGCTACTTGGCCTGCCCATCTCACCTTCCTTGGTTTGATCATTCTAATTATACTTGGAGAGTACACATTATGAAGCTCCTTATTATACGGTTTTCTCCAACCTCCTATCACTTCATCCCTCGTCAGTCCAAATATTCTCCTCAACACCCTGTTCTCACACACTCTCAGCCTGTGTTGCTCCCTTAATATCAGAGACCAAGTTTCAGTCCCTTACAAAACCAAAGGCAAAATCATAGTTTTGTATATTCCAATTTTTATGTTTTTAGACAGCAGACTAATGTACAACTGTACAACTGTATATTATCATTTCTAGGGCTTAGTATAGCAGACGACTAGCCAGAAGCTTCTGGACTGAATGACAGCAAGCATTCCTCGAATTGAAACTCCTAATTTGCTCATGAATCGAAAAATAATAGAAAACAATAATAATAGTAACAATTCAGTGAAATATTAATTTATTTACATGCGTACCCAAGAACCCGGGGGCCAATTATAAGTGCGCTTTAGCCAAAGACGAAAGCATAACCAATACATACGCGGAAGCAAAAAGACACATACGGCAATTTATATCATTTAGACTATAATAAAGATTCAGTAACTGCAATCATGTCAGCCATTATTCGGTGATAAAAGAAAATATGCTTACATTCATACTTAATTTTATCAATATTTTAATGACTGAGAAATTGCCGTCACAATAAAACAGTTTTGGTTCTGTGTATGTCAGCGTCCCTAAATGCAGTAACAAAAGCAAAGTTGTCTCTGTGCCATTTAAGTGCCCACAGCGCCATGATGAATTGCGAAAGAGTGGAGATATAGCTCCTTTCTTGACCTCGGCCTTGGATAGAGATGAGTGATCAGCTTCGCCCCACCCCCTCCGCTTTAACCCCAGTGAAAGGACCTTGAGTACCCGAGCCTAGAGTCCGTCCGGGCGCTGGGGAGGGAACAACAATTTCTTGTTCCTGCCGTGAATCAAACCCCGACCATCTAATCCATAGCCAGCCACTGTACAGACTGTACCATTCAGGGGAGCGACTCCTGCAAGTAATGCAATTAAATTCTTATGTGTTTACGCGGAGACTTACAGTTGCAAAGCTAAGGCGAGGAAGATGAACCAGACAATATCAGAAGTAAGGCAGTTCATGTAATAATAATAATAATGAGATTCTATTCTTGTTCACTTAACAGCCCAGAGGCCAACTGCAAAGTTAGCACGAGTACGAAGAAAGAAATAACAAACCTTACAAACAAAACACAAAATAAAGCAGTTTATGAAATAATAATTATAATTCCACGAAAAAAAAAAGTTATCATTTACAGGTGATAAAAGTAAGATACGTACTTTTGCAGTGGTTATGCCGTAATGCGGCGAGAGATATAGTATGCATACATACCTAAATATCTGCATGTAATAATAAAGACAATATAATAATATAAATAATATGTAAATATAAAATATTATTAAGGATAACTCTCTTGGCTCCGAATACGTCAACGTCCCTGCAGACATCATTAGCAGTTGATGCACATCTAGCAGAGGGGCAATTTTTACATGAGGAGCGGACATAGGACAAAGTTAAGTCCCTGCTACACCGAACAGGAACTCAGAGACCAACTTCCCAAACAGAAAGAAAGAATTTGAAACCAGGGAAAACTTGAAAGAGAGCATTGAGCGATTCCTATGCTCCATAGAGAGAGAGAGAGAGGATAACAGTAATATACTTGAGGAAGAAGCGATTAAGTGCTGTAACTGCAAGAATGATTGTTGTGCACGTGCTTCTTAACGAAACAGTTAAATGCGACATATATCTACTCGTAAGTGGACAACATCTCCAAACCATCTGTGATCCGTAAATTGTAAATACTTCATTCCTAACGTTATCGGCCTTCAGACATGCTGATTCATCGTCAATATTCATATGCGCTTCGCGGCCTGCGGCGTACAGGACGCCGTGAAACGCAGAACTTTGGAAACGGTGAACAAAGTAAAATTATCCTTGTATTTTAGAATGTGGTATATAATACTATTAATAATAATTTCATTAAATATCAGTAATAATATTAATATTTTACTTTTTAACATCCAAGCACTCCAAAGACAATTATTAATACTGTCACGTGTAGAGGGGTACGCATGAGGAGAATGGCGGGTTATGGTTCGGTTTATTGGATTTATTAGCTCTTCGGTTACACTCTCTCTCTCTCTCTTAATTACACTTCAATACGAGCAATACAGGGCAATAGCTGATTTACACACTTGCCAGTTCATCGCTGCACACGCACCAGGATTCTATCTTCACTAGTCGTCTCCTGGCAACGGATCTCAACACAGAAACTGTAACAGTCTCACTGGATTACACACTCCAAGCATTACACATAAGCAAATTCTTCTAATCACACTCTAAAATTCTCACCGGCCAATTTCTTATTCCTCTTCTACGACGAACTCAGGACTCTGTCATTTACGAGTTCCAATTCGCTCACTCGCGTGCTTCCGCCACTACTGTTTCTCTCGCAATTGCCAGCTCAGGAATTCTGCTCACTTATGCAGCCGACGGACCGACATTGACCAAACAGTAAACACATATCACTTGACCCCTACCCACCTGTTGCTCTGTGACGTCACCGCACACGAGCAAACTGACGGACACGCAGGAAACCTATGCCACTGTTGCGTGCGCATATCTTGTTTACGGAGATATTGCCTTACAACGCGTTGATCAAATACTCTTGTTCTTACTCCGATAAATATCTGTGTTGTGGCAGTTGGGTTTGCAGGTATGTGAGTGCGCAGGTCTGCACGCTGCGCAAGACGGCCGAGACCTCTCTGTATTCCCTTCCTTGACAATGTCAATATGAATAGAGTGGTGGCTTCATTAGTAAATCCCGCAACACTCGCATGTATTGCCGTTGCATACTCAGCGGTGATAGTCACTGCGGACCCGAGTCAGGATTCTGTTATGATTGGTTTTGTTCGTAATCACCATTTTCTAAGAAATTGACACTTCTAAACATACGTGCACTTCTTGTGCTCTTGACCCGATCTTCCATCAGAATATTTGTAACATGTTGAATATTTACTCGATATTGCTTAATTACTAATCAAATACATTTTTCATCAGGAGGTTAACCCTCTAAAGCAAAGTGGCTCCCAACTATATCACATGTTTCGACACTAAAGAAAAGGGTTGCTCCTGAGGAATATACCTATGTTTCTCGTAGAATAAGAAGTGACTATTTCTCTAAACGTCATTAGCGGATGCACATGTGTTTTCTTTGAGTTAGGAACTGAATTTTTAAATATTGTGACATGTTGCGNCCCCCCACACCAGCAGTGACGCGGCGGGTGAGTCAGCGCTCCCCTCCCACCCCTCAGCGGTAACGTAACGCTCGCGTAATAGGCGAGTAATCACCCCGCATCCTGGCAGCTACGCGCGGTGACGTCACGAGCGGAGCCGAAGAGAGCCGAGCGGAGCCGAAGGTAGCCGAGCCCCGTAACCGGTAACTATGCGAGGCGAATCAACAGCGGTGACGTAACAGGATGACGTGGCACTCATTACGCAACAAGCAAGCACTGCAGCTATATAAGTGAGCTGCACAGTGGCTTCGAGTCAGTTGTACTGTAACAGTCGCCGAGTTGGATTCAGAGTCAGTCAGCCAGTCAGTTGTATTGTGGCATTTGGAGTGTACTAATTGTGATACTGCAGATAGCAGTAATCGTAAATCCGTAATTTGGGTGATTGTAAGTGCGAATGTGAAATTAAATTCGCTATATAAAATACATCGTGTAGTTATTTGTCGCGGTATACACCCGATACGCGACAATATTAATTATTTAGACGAATTTCAGGCTTTCAAATATTAAGATAAAAAAATTTAGCCTTAATTAAATTTAACATAAAGTATGAAATCTATTTCATCTTTAGCCTTTCATTCCCGCTTATGTACGTTCATTTGGTCTGCTCTCGTTTCGTGGTTTCATGCTTCTTCACTTTCATCAACATTCGTGTTGCTGGTTTCAGTCACTACCTTTGTTAACTACATTCTTAGTAATTTCTTCCATAGGTATGCATCCTATCTAGGTTCAGTTCCTTCGAAATTGTCCTCTGTTTGATCCAATGACTGAGACTAGCTCTTTCTAATGGACGACAGAGATTAGGTCCTTCCACATCCCCTCCGTTTGCCTGAGGACGGAAGCAGAACGTCCTTCCTAAACGGTGAATATTTAGCACAAAGCTTCGGCGATGGATAATATCCAATATATTGGAACTAACAATATTCTTAATCTTTAATATAACAATGTTGCGTACATAATACTGTCATATTACTCTCAAATTTCGTGGCCAGTAATTATATCCACTATCAGCACTTTTCTTCTCATTTTCATTGGGTGCATCCTGTTGTGTTTATTGTATAAAATTCTTTATTGGGATCCGTCGTAACACAACAACGAAACGGTATAAGTCAGTATCACCTTAGCTACATATTTCGGCTATTAAAACCATCATCAGGCAAATACTTGGTTACTACACTCACATACACAATATAACAACAATAACGCAACAACTGACTTCATAGTATGAAACATTACGTGAATAGTTTTTAACCATATTTTATTGTATAACTTTCGTTTTATAATAATTTTACTGTATTTTTATACCTTGTATTATTATAGTGTAACACAGTTGTCAAGTATCCAGCTCCACTGCACCATCACATTGAAATGCATTTCAACAGCGTGTGACTGCAGTAACCATGTATTCGCCTGATGATGGCTTTAAAAGCTGAAACATGTAGCTAAGGCAATGCTGACCTTGACCATCATGTTGTGTTGCGACGGATCCCAATAAATAATATTATATATATTCATATTTAATGAGAAGCAAGAAGTTATTTAATTTAAGTTGACATCCGGCTAATGCAGTGAGCAATCACTCAGCCAGAAATCTCCCCACAGTCTTCTAGGCCGCCTCTCCCAGCTTACCAGAGGACAAGACCTGTCTATATAACATAATTTTCCAATAATTCGCACACGAAAAATTCGCATATATTCGGTTACTGTGTGAAGACCTCAGATGATAGATTATACAGTGTAACTTCAAATTGAAAGTTAATGACATTATTTTATTTGTGATGTATGTTTTAGGTTATGGATTACGTCTACCCTGCACTTGACATGTCTTCCCTCTTCCCATCGCCAGTTCAAAGTCCAGTGCCCTATGGCGGTAGCCTGGATTTCTGGGCTGACTGGCCAGCAGTTTCAGACATCAACACATCAGGCAAGTCACAATGAAGATATCATATATCACAACACGTACTCGTGTTATCACTATGCCTGGACTCTGTGGAGAAAAATTCTGGCTCCTGCCTCGAATCGAACCACAGGACTCTCGTAGCCAGTCGCTATACTAGTTCTATATATTCACATATATACACATTGGGCAGCGCTGATCACTGGGCTCTCTGCTTGTGGGTTGTTCTGTATGTAGAGCTTTAATAAAGAGTTAAGAACATAACTGTACAATATTCACACATAAAGTGTATCATTTTAGTACGCGGGTTCAAATACCCGGCGGAGGTCGTCGAATTTTTAAGGGCGGAAAAATTCAGGGAACAAGTCCTCCGGGAGGGACTTTAAGCCGTGGGTCCCGTGTCGTAGCTTTACGGCTCGTAAAAGAACCTCATACCTCCAAAGGAGATCACTGAGCAAAATTGCGGACGTTTGCCGCCCAACAGCAGTCAGTAATACCTCCGGTAGATGGGGGAAGCATTATAGACACTTCTCAGCCAGTAGAGAGCCGGTCTCGCTGGCTGGGTGGGACTGATGGTAAGCACCAATACCGGTAGGATATAGGGGCTGGTAGAAATCATAGAGGGAAGCACAATGGACCACTACAGGTCTAAGTGCATGGGGAAACCCACCCTCTATAATAACTAACTAACTAAGTGTATCATTTCCATAAAGTTAAAGGATTTTAAATAATTAAGCAGGCATATATCCCAATTTCTTGATAATTCAGCTTCACTTCTGCGCATTTTCACACTGTATTTACAGAACAAGTGGTATACCTAACTTGCTTATTCGTTTAAATGTGCGGTCTGCTCAATGCCGACACATTTAGAGTTGCCTTGCTTAAACTATATAGTCACTTACCCATCTTCAGCTGACAACAACTTAGTTCATAAGCTGTGTCACTTGGGACGAAACAGGGCCAGAGATATGTTGGAAATATTCCTTAATATTCATAGCCAATTTTTCTGAAAGGGTGAGAATGATAGGGAACGTTCGTGCCTTCACGGAGCCTCGGTGAGCTCTGAGTCAGATCAGTCACGGTGCACAGCTGTATGATAAATTCAAATCAATGGTGTCTGCTTGAACTCAGGTCTCTCCTGTCATCCAAAGAAAGGTGGTGGGAGGCGAAAACTTGAGGCCCAGAGCAAAATCAGGGGCGTTACATTAAGGGTTCCTGAATGTTGTGCAAAGTAGTTCTTTGACAGTATTAAAATTATATTAATTATATCAACCTAGGTTGATTACTTTCAGTAATCAGAGGTGTAGCCATTGGAGCCCTACTGTGGATGTTAGATTTGTGAAGCTCACGTCGCACTGTTTTTGTAGGAACAGTCTTCAAGATGAATATTCAGTTCTTATGCAAGTCATCTGTGCTGTAGCAGTTGTGTGACTTTTCAAAACAATCCACTCCAATTTATGACGATCTCTTTCTGTCAATGTTGAGTTTTACTCACTGTTCCTCTTCGCTGATGTTGTCTTCCCATGATTTCTGTATGCCGACAGAACCTCAGAAACTGTCGCTCTCGATACGCCTAATAATGTGATAGTTTTGTCACAGATGCTCAAACTAAACGCGCATCAATGATCTGTCTTCTTTCAGCATCGGACAAGTCTCCCATTTTCTAATTTTTCACACGGATTGTCACTTAACCCAATCTTTAATGCACTTCGTACACGGTCACTACGGGGTGTACACAAACGGGAGAAGAACGCTCAGTGTTGCCAACTGAAGTTCTTCCAGTGTAGCCAGTGCGTTCACCCCCCATATAAGCAGTATATACCCCAGCTGCTTTAAAATGAAAGGAAATGTGAATTTTTATTTCAGAATCTTGTGCTTCTTAGAATAAACTGTGATTATTTTCTTAAATAGCATTTACTGGTAAGTTTTTGTAATGGGGATCCAGTATGTTTTCTGTGTGGGTAGGAATTAGTTTCTGTAATATTAACTTATAGTATTTCACGTTTCAAAACCTAGCAGATAAGAAAGAATTTGGTGGTATTTTGACAAGAAGTCATAAGCCGCTCTGCTCACGTGAGTGTTTCATGCTGGAAAACTTTGAATACTACAATACGTATAGTCTGCACAAATAATTTGAGACCGAGATATTTCTTCGTGAAGAGTTTATAGTTGTATGATCTGTTTTATTATCAATATTTACGAAATTACCAATCTCTAATAAAGTTTAAGAAAATATTGGAAAAAGTGTCCTTTTTGTCAACATGACTTGTACTAATACTTATAATTTTCGTACACAGATCTATCGCAGGAAATGTCGGACGGGGCTGTGACCGAAATGGTGGAATTCTGGCGGGAAGAAAATTTCTTCCCCGAATTGAACGGTTCAGTGATCACGCCTTCACAGCGTTTACCAGCAAGGACCATGTATTGCACTGACAGCTGCTCAGAGTACCTGGACGAAAGTGCAAGACAACTGCAGTATCAACCAGAAGCATCACCAATTGTGGTTCTGGGGGTCAACTTGTCTGCGCTTGGCGATGAGTTCTCATGGTTGCCATCCATAGATGAAGAGCACCCTGCGGATGGTCGTGGCTTTCTAAACGAAAGCGAACAAATCGAGAAACAGGGTTCCTATATTGACGCTGCGTCAGCAGCCTTGGCGTCTCACGATTACACCAACAGAAATTTTGAGCAGAATTCCAAGGGGTGCTTTCATCCATACCGAGGGTCCGATACCGTTCTGGAACTATCAACATCACCGTCTTATACTATATCACCGCTTCTGACACCCGTAACAACTCCAGAAATAAATCCTATTACATTTCCTGTCACATCACCGCCACATTTTGCAGCGTCTCCTGCAACAGTGTATTCTTTGTCCCCGGTACTCAATGCATTGCCACTTGATATTCATATGAACGGGGTAATGGCCCCCACTTCTTCCCCCAAATCAGGAAGCCTTGCGAAACCCCACGCTGAAGAGAAAACATTTCACTGCACATTCAATGGGTGCAAGAAGATATACGCCAAGTCATCACACCTGAAGGCGCATCTTCGGAGACACACAGGAGAGAAGCCGTTTGTTTGCACGTGGGCTGGGTGTGAGTGGAGGTTTTCCCGATCAGATGAACTTTCACGTCATCGAAGATCTCATTCAGGAGTTAAGCCCTACCAGTGTCCAACGTGTGAGAAGGGATTTTCACGGTCTGACCACCTAGCGAAACATCTGAAAGTTCACAATAGGCAGCGCTGGGTGTCATACAACAGCAAAGACGCCATACATCTGCGGAGGGAGAGGAAACTTACTTCCATACATCGTGTCTGACGCCTGTTTCTAGTTTAGTCAGACGGTTTGCATCTTCTTTCATTTTATTTGTGAAATACGAGTATGCGCAAAGCGTAAAGTTCAGGCGCGTTTGCTCTCTCATTGTTTTAAAAATTGTGCTAGGGCCTCCGATCAAAATCAGTTCAACAGTTGTAGGGTCACGATATGACACAGCATAAAATCTCTTTTGTTTAATTGTTTCGAACTCTCTCAGGCTTGCAGAAGAAGTGCATTTGTCATAATCTCTTATATTTCTTATCCAAAAATCTGTCCAAAATATTTTTCCTCTGGCAAATATTTACCGATTTATCCTCTGGACGGGGACATGGAAAGTAGTTAAATTGGCCGATCTGAGTGGTAAGTGAAGAGGCTTGACAAATTTTCGTAAGATTCTCTAGTGTTAGATTTCATGGAAAGGCGTCCTGAAGTTCTCCAGACAGAGGGACGTGCAGAGGAAGATGGCGAAACATTTATGCAACTTTTACTTGAGTACTCGTAAAATAAATTACCATGGAGTACATTCTCTTGGCGATGTTACGCCTTACAGACTGATAGAAGTTTATTCGGGTTTCGGAGGATCGTACCGTCTCCATTATCAGGGCTGAAGAATAAGCAGGCAAGTAACACCCTGAAATCAGAATAAAGACAAAACATTATGTTTGCCAGCATGTTATGTTGACTGCATACACATCAAGATAATTTCTCATGTTTCATTGTGAACATTCCTCAGAGTGGCCGCTTATAGCTCTTGGAAGTTACTGAAAAAATAGTAATTTATATTACATTGACAAGAGCAATGAATAATCTTATATAACTTGTAGGCTTCTGACTCCAGGGTCAAGCATGATTAAGTTCCTCAAATTGTAATAATGACAAAAGTTCATATGTGATTAATTTGCATGGCGTTCTTGTGGACCCTTTCTTTTGCGTATATTCATATTTAAAGGGCGAAATACAATATTAAGACCTTCAGTCGGTTCGCAGAACGGATATGCACTCCTGATTGCTTGCTGATCGGCAGGGAAGGACGGGGTTAGAGGTAAGGACAAATCCAAATGCAAAGGCAGAAACCGTGAACATCTGGACAAGAGAAACACGTGCCCGTGTCACGTTCTGTGTTTTAGAACATCAAAATCTGAAGAGTCGTTTTAATATAATTCATAATTTTATTAAACATAAGCGCATTCTCTTCTGTTAACATCGACCAGTGCTAAATCCTCGTGTCACAACAAAGCACCACTGAATTTAATGATCTAATGTTGGCTATAATTCTGATATTTTCACATTTCTTAAAGGGTCCCTGCTCTAACTCATGGTGTGATAAGGCCACCAATCAGTACCTTTCTTATGTTAACAACAAAATTCGTCCATGTGTTTTAGACTAAAAGAGCCCTTATCAGCAATCTAAACACCACATATGTATTTCTTTGCAGAATCTCTACAAATTAAACTAAAACCAAAAAGTCTATTGTGGAAGATAAATCTTTTGCATAAGAGATTTTCAACCACCGTCCAGTGTGATTGAGAAGAGTTGTGTTTCTAATTGTCATCCTTCACATGTTTCGGTCGGAGCGATCATCTTCAGAAAGATATTAGCAATATATACAGAAACCACTATCAGCATGTCATGGATATAAATGTTGTATCTTTTAACTAGTGGTAACATGTACACTGATTTGTTAAAACATCTAAAAATTATTACAATAACTGTGTTTGCAAAGTAGTGTACAATATTTGTTCTATTCTAGAATCAATTTGGTCTGTGCCGTTACACTTCTCCGAATATGTTCCACAGAGCGGTTTCCTTGTCTGGTGACAAAGCGTTTGGTGTAGCGGTCCAGTTGTTCAGGCTATGCTGTGGAAAATATTCGTCTTCCATTAAGAAGATATGGAACGATACAGACCAAATTGATTCTAGAATAGAACAAATATTGTACACTACTTTGCAAACACAGTTATTGTAATAATTTTTAGATGTTTTAACAAATCAGTGTACATGTTACCACTAGTTAAAAGATACAACATTTATATCCATGACATGCTGATAGTGGTTTCTGTATATATTGCTAATATCTTTCTGAAGATGGTCGCTCCGACCGAAACATGTGAAGGATGACAATTAGAAATACAACTCTTCCCAATCAACTGGCGGTGGTTAACAATCTTATATACAGTTACTGATGTGAAGGGCCAGGATGAACCAAGTTAAATATATTTTTACTTTATAAAGTAAAACTGGTGTAAGGCACATAACAACGGCACACCAGAGTGAAATGTATTTCCTTCCTGGGTTATTATTACGGGCGCCTATAATAATAATATACCATGACCGTCTCTGTGGTCTAGTGGTCAGAGTCCCTGATTACAGATGCAGAGGTCCGGGTTCGATTCCCGGCTCTACCAGATTTTCTGAAAAGTAGTGGGTCTGGAACGGGATCCACTCAGCCTCGTGAGGATAATTGAGGAGCTATTTCAAGGAAATAGCGGCTCCGGTCTAGAAAACCGAAATTAAAGGCGGTGGGGATTCGTTGCAATGACCACGCAATACCATCTATCCGCTAAAATTGACACTAACTTCGACAAGCGGCGGTCGCTCAGTCGGTATAGTTCGCATGCGGACTAGAACCACGGAGTTTGTTTTTATAATATCGTCTCACAGCCCTATGGGCCTTCACGGCCTGTTACAGGAGTAGCTTTACTTTTTACTCACAATATGGTCATGTGATCGTTGCCGGGATGAGAAGGAAAAGTTAGTTCATGTTTGCATTGCGCTTCACAAAACTGAATATAATCTGAATTAATGCCATTGTCCAAGTGCACCGAATTCCGGCTGATAGCACTGTTCTGCTTACTAACAATCCCAGTAATTTTACTGGAGAAGTTATTTATTTCTAATTTCCTTAATGAACGACATTTTCTTGCATTCATCTGGCCCATTTCACACAACTAGGATCTATCCCTTTTATTTAGTCATAGTCGTATACAATCTCAGGGATAATGAATTCTTGAGAAAATTGCACTTGGTGATACAGGGGCCTATGGAATGGAACTTTGTCCGAAACATTTCAGATGTACATCTGTTGCAGCAGTGATGTTCCTGTGCTACAATTTGAGGACCTTAAAGTATTTAATTGTTCCAAAGAATACAAATGATTATCTTATTAATTTAGTGTATTAATAGTTATCTGATTATTTAAAGTTATCTGTCTATAAAAATGATTTGTGGTAGTCGTGAGCTTTTTAATGTTTCAACAATTTTTCCATATTTGAAGTTTGGTGCTTTCATAGCGTAAAATGCGCTATTGAAGAAAAGAGCAACTCCTCAGTATTATATCATGCAGCCATTATTCCTTCGAGGAAATGACCAGGAAAGCAACGTTTATTTGCACAGTGAATAGGAATTTATTCCTTTAAAAAAATGAAATTTTAGTTTATTCATTGTAAGTGAATTGTAATCTTAAACACACATGCGTTGTACGATAAATTGTCAGAACTTCTTTAATATAACTATTTTACAATTACAGGTTAATTTACTTGATCTTAAAAATTTTAATGAAATGTTTTCTGTTAGTGGGGGAAACGAGGAATGCATATAGGATATTGGTGGGAAAGTCAGAAGGAAAGAGACCACTGGGAAGACCAAGGCGTAAGTGGGTGGACAATAATAAAATGAATCTTAGTGAAATAGGATGGGATGGGATGGATTGGATTGATCTGGTTCAGGATAAGGACCAGTGGAGGGCTCTTGTGAACAAGGTAATGAACCTTCGGGTTCCATAAAATGCTCTGAAATTCTTGAGTAGCTGCAGAATTGGCGGCTCCTCAAGAAGGGCTCAGCGCCACGAGTAAGTGAGTAATGAGAACAAAGCGCTGAACAAGAAACATTTCGGGCGTTGTCTCCTGCATTAACGAAGTCAGTGCTTTAAGAACACGAGTCAGGAATGCAGCGCCCGTGGAATGGCAACGTGTGGCCCACTCTCACTTGCGTATTCTCATAATATTGCCCGTAAGCCAAGTTTGGATATTCTTGTCGATTGTATAACACACGGCGTAAAAGGATTTTTTGTGGATTTCACCATCTCCCGAGCATATCAAAACTACCAGGTTTCGGAAAATGGCCGCATTTCAGTCTTCAGATGAATAGGATAGGAAAACATATATTACGTATATTTTGCCACGGTCCAATGGTCGCAGCAGTGTAGGTTCCTTCGTAACCAGAACAGATGGAGACTAGTACAAAACTAGCTTAAGGAACACAGTGGTTTCAGCAAACTGCAATAATGGATGAAGTCGAAAATAATATTTCTAACAAGAAGTTAATACTGTATTACCTCATCATCATCATCAAATAACAATAAGAATACTGGTAATTCTTGTATTTATTTTGCCATTCCAATATCTCAGGCTGTACGAGGACACCAGCGAATGATACTGGAATCGGAATTGAAGTCTCGACCTTTGCTAAGAAACGGCACGTCTTATTTCTGAAATAGCTCTTAAGAGCTGTAACTTATGGTGATGTATCGATGGAAGGGTCACGTGTGGAAACTACAGCCCGAAATTAGAAATAGCAAAATTTATCCTAGATTCTCGAAGGGATATTTGATAACATGTAAATTATTTTAAAATGTTTCCCTTTTGAAAATAAATTTCTTTTATTGAAACTCTCACTAATTCACAGAGGTAAAGAAAAACTAATAGGGTTTGTAATACGTGGGGTATTGGGAAAATGAACAAACAGATTTACAGATAAGAAGACTGAGAATGCATGAATTGTGAGAAGCAATTTCACTGTATGAGAACACTGCCTCTGTCACATCAACCTCTGGTACACGCCCAGTACTCTTAAAGCTGCTGCAATCTTTATAAGTTGTTATTATTTCACAAGAAGTCAGGGTATTTAAGCATTAACATTCACACACATATTTGTATCGTTTTCAATCAAAATTTATAAGAGAATAATCAGAAATCTTCTAAGGTGGCAAAGATATTGCTGTCTATTACGAAACCCGAAAGCTAATGTACATCGAGATAAAACTCTGTGGAACCCCCGAAGCTGATGCGAAGTTGAGGGCGTTTTCTCGGGCGTCAGATCATTAGAAATGTGAGACTGCGGTGTGAACGCCAGAAATAGGGTGATTTGTGTTGAAATCAGGTCCAATTTCTATTTTAAGGTGCACATATAACGTCATATTTTGGGGCTGATTGATTAGAAAATAAAAAATCTGTGATTAAAGGATAAAATTATTAATTGTGGTGATCAGTGCATGCATATAAACAGTAATAAACATGAGCGCTTGAAAAGAGATTGAAAGCATAATTATCCGGGTGTTGCTCACTGCAGACTGGCAAAAACTGAAGGAGACTGAGCATATCGCAGTTGCTGTAATTATGGCAGTGGTCTGTTGTCTGCTACCCCTGCCTTGCCACAGAAAACACACGCCAAGTTTTCCCATGGGTGCAGTAGCAGGGAATGTTGGCCATCCATCACACAGTGATGCTCTTCAGCAGAGCCCATATCGGCGTCCACATTTCGAATAAAAGTGGGTGGTGACGACTGCAGAGTTAACCCAAGGGCAACATGCCAATCTGTTCCGAATGTACCTTCTGCCTTTTGTGGGAGTGCCAGGCCTTACATGAGCCTGGTCTGCAACCAGTTAACATTTAGGAATTCAGTTCTTACGCCTACAAATCGATTACTGCTGTTTAGGAAAATTGTAGTAGTCTATCTTCTCCTTCACTCTATTTTCTTGCTTGACTTATTTTGCAACCCTGAAGATGGAGGCGATATTTTCCTCCGAAATGTCGGTAGACTTTCAGCATACTACATGATGTTATATCCGGCCCTATGAGAACCTCAGATCCTGCATAAACGCTATTTATTCTGAGCATCATAAATATCTCCGCTCAGGATAGAGACCAGTGGAGGGCTCTTGTGAGCACGGTAATGAACATTTGGGTTCCATAAAATGCTGGAAAGTTGTAGAGTAACTGCATAACTTGCGGCTTCTCGAGGAGGGCTCGCCGTCATAAATGAGTATCACTATAAAATCACATTTTGGGCGACATTCAGAACTTCTGAATGTTAGGATGGATAGTGCCTACATCTGTCGATGTGATTCAATTCACTTTATCTTTGTTATGGCAACCAACAATGAGGAAAGCTTGTGTCTGTCTTCTGAAGTCACTATAGTTACTATTTCGTGCATGAAAGGTGAACCACGCAAATGGAAAAAATTACAAAACGAAGATCAGCATAATTCATGTATGTATTTCACAGGCATTGTCAAGCTTAGTAACAGTAAATTTTAGATTCTGGTCATTGTAATAAGTCTTTTTCTGTAACTTAGATAAAAATGTAATTCTTTTGTGCAATCACATAAGGATTGTTAAAAATTTAGGAGAATTGGAAAGTCCATTTTGTGGCATCTAATTTAGTTCGTTTATCATTTCCCAACGAACGAATCGCTACTGTAATCTATCAGCTCTCTCAAGTGATATAATATTTAAGAATATTGATGTGTAAATAACACATAATTAGACATCAACATGTTACCTTCTATCAAAACGACACTTTTTCGTGTTACTTGCGTGTTACGACGTGAGTCTCTTCTTCCAATGACCAGCAATTATTTGCTGTCATGTTCAGACCGCAGCCCCCTGATGTCTCTTACTCATTCCACAGTTCTGGTAAAAAATTTTCCCTCATACATGACAAATTACAGAGATTTTTTGGAAAAAATCGTCTAATTTGAATGTAGTGGTAAAGAAAGCTACATTCAGGCTCATAATGCAGCCTGATTTTGAAATTTATCGAAGATATTTTCAACAAATATTTTCTAATGTGTATCTTCACTATACAGGGTCCGGCAAATCGACCTCCCGTATTTGGTGAGGGCGCTGTGTGAGTTGTGGTGGGGATACGGCGGCGGAGGGGGTATCGATGGATAGAGGTATAAGTGCCATTTGCAGTAGTCACAATGGCGTGGCACGGTGAACATCGTGCGTTTGTTGTGGAAGAGTATATTCGTAATGGTGAATCGGTGATTACTACTCAGCGAGCATTTCGCATTCGGTTCGAACTTGGCCGACATGATCCTGTTCCGGATAGAGAAACTATTCACGTTTTAGTATC